>NW_028171778.1:0-12500 GCF_963971535.1 Notolepis coatsorum
GCACTGCAGTGCCACACAGCCACAGACTCTTCTACCCACAGTGGTACAGCCCATTAGGCTACAGGGAGGGCACACACGCACTGCAGTGCCACACAGACACAGACTCCTCTACCCACAGTGGTACAGCCCATTAGGCTACAGGGAGGGCACACACGCACTGCAGTGCCACACAGACACAGACTCCTCTACCCACAGTGGTACAGCCCATTAGGCTACAGGGAGGGCACACACGCACTGCAGTGCCACACAGCCACAGACTCCTCTACCCACAGTGGTACAGCACATTACAGGGTGGGCACACACGCACTGCAGTGCCACACAGACACAGACCCATCTACTGGCATGAAGTACAACGTTGTACACAGTGTGTAGCGTATTGTAGTAAATACCGTGATGATTCCACACGGGTACAGCCCTCTGTACAAACATATACATACAGATACATCCGGAAGGTGTTAATATAGAGATAATATGATACGATGAGAAATTATCCCTGGGAGATACAATAATGTTCATATATATATATATATAAATATATATATATATATATATATATATATATATATATATATATATATATATATATATATATTTGTATATAATTGTATGACAGTACAACACTGAACAGCTATTGTCATCAACTATATTGATTTGTTATATTGTTGACACTGCTTTTTTTACTACCTGTACCCCCCCCCCCCCCCCCCCATCCCTCATGCTGCTATGATGCCTGAACACTACACTTCCGCGTTACATTGAAATCGAGGAGGAGAGAGCGAGTCCTGTGTGTTGGAACTAAAGATGAAGATGTTTAGACCCTGGTGTACGAGCCCTGTGTGTTGGAACTAAAGATGAAGATGTTTAGACCCTGGTGTACGAGCCCTGTGTGTTGGAACTAAAGATGAAGATGTTTAGACCCTGGTGTACGAGCCCTGTGTGTTGGAACTAAAGATGAAGATGTTTAGACCTGGTGTACGAGCCCTGTGTGTTGGAACTAAAGATGAAGATGTTTAGACCCTGGTGTACGAGCCCTGTGTTTGGAACTAAAGATGAAGAGTTAGACCCTGGTGTACGAGCCCTGTGTGTTGGAACTAAAGATGAACTGAAGATGTTTAGACCTGTGGATCACCTATATGCAGCACCAACATAAAATATTTGGTGCACATTTATGCACGTGCATTGTTGGTCTCTATTACATTTGTACTATATGCCTAAGTGCATAAACGGTTCTGTGCAATTGTCTTGTGTCCATAGCAGGGTTAAATAGGTCTTTCTAGCAGAGTTATATTACATTTATTGTCATTGTACAGTACAGAGTAGAAGAAAATGAAGTTGGTATCTAACCAGATCTAACCAGATCTAACCTGGGCCCCGTTCCCCGTACCTGGATAACTGAGTTAGCCGGATAACTTTCGGTCAAGTCTGACTTAAGCCGGACCTTCCTGTTCCCCGAAGCTGGATTGTCTAAATCACCATGACAACAGATCAAAAAGTTTGAGCCTGGTCGAGAGCAGGGTTTAAGTTCAAGTTAGCCGGATGAACCATCGCCACGCCCCCGCAAAGAAATGACAGCCCGTTTCCTGAAATTATTCCCACAGTCTACGATCTGCATTATACCATTCTGAATTACGTTTTTGTGCTCCATTCTTCCAGAGGGGCTTTTGAAATGTAAAATATACCCAAAATGCTGATACTAAATTCACTTTGTCCTAAATAATGCACGTTATATACCGTGGCGCTCGCTCGGTGCGATGTACACATTATGTGGTTATTTTAACAACGCGCAGCATTGCAAATGTGAATCCCGCGGGGATGTCCTTAATGATTGAAACCTATCGCTCATTTGGCTCTGATTCCTTTCATATTATCCGCTGTGGATGAGGAGCGAGGAGGGAGAGGAGCGCCTGGATTTTGTTTCATTCAAGCATGAAATTGAAGTGTCTATGCGTGGATTGTGGATTTTGTGTGATATTGTAACTGGGATTAAGATGTCTGATGAGATGCGCTGTTTGACGGATTTGAGAAATTGAATGAGCCGTTGACGTCACATTAATGAATGAGAATAAAGGGATGAAACTTCATTCAAAATAAAGAATATTCTAACACGGGTCTCTCGTTCATTAATGTATAAACAATCAATTTATCCCATCTGGCACAGTGGCGCAGCGGTAGTGCTCAATCCTGGCAACCCGGCGACCGGTGTTCGAAACCCCGTGTTTCCAATATAATTTTTTGGAATATAATATTAATGATTATACGCAGAAGTAGCCTAGTTTTAAGTTAAAATATTATAAATCTACATGCATTGAGGATGTCATTCTTTATATAGCTCTCAACGTGCACCAAATTGAATTATTCCTACATTGCAAAGAGAAGGAAAAGACTAGGTTTCGAACCCCGGTCGTCTGCGTGAAAGTCAAAAGAAGAACCCGTTACACCACAGTGGAGATAAGTAAAAGATCGACCATACATCAATCAATGGGTAAGAGAGCCGTATCGTTATTCTGTATAACAGTTTAACTAATTATTTTCTCTAGCAAGATCTCATTTGATTATTCAAGCCAGCAGGCAAGTTTAAAGGAATATAATCTGATTGATTGAGGTAATGAGGGACTTAAAATTAGCCTATAGATAACGCATTTAACTTGTCGGCGAGGCGATTGAGCCGTACTGCAATATGTTAATAAAGTTTTAAATCAATTAATCAATCAATGCCGCTAGAGAATCAGGATCTCTGCTATCGATACGTGCTGGCTTTTCAACTGAAGCGGCCGCGCGCAATTATCCTGGGTCTCAAGTCTGGTTTGAGTTAACGAGACTGAATCCACCTTCGAGGAACAGGAAAATCCCGGCTTCAAACATCGGGTTAACTGAATCTGGATAATGTGACTCTTGATCGACTTAGTTGAACCAGGTACGGGGAATAGGGCCCGCATCTAACCAGTGCAAAGGAGCAGTAAAATGCATTGTAGTATACAGTATAACGTGTATATATGAAAACGCTAGAGTAATATGCTAAGCTAATCTATGTACACAGTATTATTATACAGTGGCACAAGCATGAATACAGTATGATAATAAACCAAGCCAGACAGTGGTTTAAATGATGAGTAGATATATCTGTATACGGACATAACTAGATGTATATACATGTGTGTACATTGTTATTATACAGTGTTGTGTATACAGTACATGTGAATGACCTCTGACCTCTGCAGAACCCAGAGATATAGATTATTCTACAGAGTCACAATGTGAAAACAATTCATTAAAGTTTTGAAAAATCTTTATTAAAACTAACAAGTCATTGTACACTATTCAAAACCATCAGCTTTAAGGAATTTGTTACCAGCATTGAAAAAGGTATCATAATTATTCCATATGAATAATGTATTAGTTATGAATGCATGCTGTTTTGCCTGTTTTATTGCAACACTACTATCACCGACATCTAAGAAGGGAGATCTCCCCTTGAACGGCCCTTCTAAGGTTTCTCTCCTCCACATTGCCTGTGGTGCATTTTTTCCTATTACTAGGTTTTAGTGAGTTTTTGCTTACGTTCGCGGGGGGTACGTCTGGGAGTGTTGCATTTATTTTAAATGTTTTGTTCTTGATTTATTGCGATGTTTCTCGGCCCATGGGGACATTAACGTGAGTTGTCGGGCCTTACAAATACATTTGATTGGATTTGATTTGATATGAATGAAATATCACCCATTGTGTTCACTTCAACGTGCCCTTGGTATTGACCATTCAAGGGGGTAAAGAAATCGGGCTCTGATGCCATGCAGGACACAGGCTGGCTGGCGAGAGGATGCCACTCTCCTGGCCAAGTTTACCCTCGTAGCACCCACTCAACAACAAAACATGGAGGCCAGCCAGACAGTAGCGTCTACCGTACTGTATTGTACCCATTCTACAATCCATCGTCTCCAGAGAGGACAGAAGAAGCAGCCAGACGGTATCGTCTCCAGAGGGCAGAGGACTTCGGAGGGCAGACAGACGGTGGTCATTCATCAGGAAGCTACTGATCAAGTTCAAGTTTAAAAAGTTAGCATTTTGCACTTTAGTTTGTACCTTAGTTTGTATATTGTATATTTTGTATAGTGTTTGGTCTTTATTATTTCACGTTTCTTTTTACTGTACGAAGGGGGCTCCTACAGAACCAAGCATTTCACTGTACTGTACATGTAGCTTATATGTGACAAATAAAACACAAGGTGAAACTTGACCTCGAGTCACCCCCTCTCCTGCAGGGGTTCTGACGCCAGCTGGGGGGGCTCGTCTCTCTGCCGCAGCCCCCACTCGCAGGAGCTGTGTCTCCTCTGCGCTGTTTATTTATTCCTCGGTTTGCTCGTATCGGAGTCTGCCAAAACACTGTCAAATGTACAGTATGCTCGTCCATAAACTCTGGGATGCCATTTTCAATGTTGAAAACTGAGCTCGTGTAACCGAGTGGATTTGAACCCGGGACCATAGGATTCACAGGTGGCCGCACTAACCAGCTGAGCTAAAGGGTTAGACCTGTTAGCAGGTGCTGGTTGACTGTAGATTACACACTAACCAGCTGAGCTAAAGGGTCAGTCCTGTTAGCAGGTGCTGGTTGACTGTAGTTTACACACTAACCAGCTGAGCTAAAGGGTTAGACCTGTTAGCAGGTGCTGGTTGACTGTAGTTTACACACTAACCAGCTGAGCTAAAGGGTCAGACCTGTTAGCAGGTGCTGGTTGACTGTAGTTTACACTAACCAGCTGAGCTAAAGGGTCAGACCTCTTAGCAGGTGCTGGTTGACTGTAGTTTACACTAACCAGCTGAGCTAAAGGGTCAGTCCTGTTAGCAGGTGCTGGTTGACTGTAGTTTACACACTAACCAGCTGAGTTAAAGGGTCAGTCCTGTTGGCAGGTGCTGGTTGACTGTAGTTTACACTAACCAGCTGAGCTAAAGGGTCAGTCCTGTTAGCAGGTGCTGGTTGACTGTAGTTTACACTAACCAGCTGAGCTAAAGGGTCAGTCCTGTTAGCAGGTGCTGGTTGACTGTAGTTTACACTAACCAGCTGAGCTAAAGGGTCAGTCCTGTTAGCAGGTGCTGGTTGACTGTAGTTTACACACTAACCAGCTGAGCTAAAGGGTCAGTCCTGTTAGCAGGTGCTGGTTGACTGTAGTTTACACTAACCAGCTGAGCTAAAGGGTCAGACCTGTTAGCAGGTGCTGGTTGACTGTAGTTTACACTAACCAGCTGAGCTAAAGGGTCAGACCTGTTAGCAGGTGCTGGTTGACTGTAGTTTACACTAACCAGCTGAGCTAAAGGGTCAGACCTGTTAGCAGGTGCTGGTTGACTGTAGTTTACACACTAACCAGCTGAGCTAAAGGGTTAGACCTGTTAGCAGGTGCTGGTTGACTGTAGTTTACACACTAACCAGCTGAGCTAAAGGGTCAGACCTGTTAGCAGGTGCTGGTTGACTGTAGTTTACACTAACCAGCTGAGCTAAAGGGTCAGTCCTGTTAGCAGGTGCTGGTTGACTGTAGTTTACACTAACCAGCTGAGCTAAAGGGTCAGTCCTGTTAGCAGGTGCTGGTTGACTGTAGTTTACACTAACCAGCTGAGCTAAAGGGTCAGACCTGTTAGCAGGTGCTGGTTGACTGTAGTTTACACACTAACCAGCTGAGCTAAAGGGTCAGACCTGTTAGCAGGTGCTGGTTGACTGTAGTTTACACACTAACCAGCTGAGCTAAAGGGTCAGTCCTGTTAGCAGGTGCTGGTTGACTGTAGTTTACACACTAACCAGCTGAGCTAAAGGGTCAGACCTGTTAGCAGGTGCTGGTTGACTGTAGTTTACACACTAACCAGCTGAGCTAAAGGGTCAGACCTGTTAGCAGGTGCTGGTTGACTGTAGTTTACACACTAACCAGCTGAGCTAAAGGGTCAGACCTGTTAGCAGGTGCTGGTTGACTGTAGTTTACACACTAACCAGCTGAGCTAAAGGGTCAGACCTGTTAGCAGGTGCTGGTTGACTGTAGTTTACACACTAACCAGCTGAGCTAAAGGGTCAGACCTGTTAGCAGGTGCTGGTTGACTGTAGTTTACACACTAACCAGCTGAGCTAAAGGATCAGACCTGTTAGCAGGTGCTGGTTGACTGTAGTTTACACACTAACCAGCTGAGCTAAAGGGTCAGACCTGTTAGCAGGTGCTGGTTGACTGTAGTTTACACACTAACCAGCTGAGCTAAAGGATCAGACCTCTTAGCAGGTGCTGGTTGACTGTAGTTTACACTAACCAGCTGAGCTAAAGGGTCAGTCCTGTTAGCAGGTGCTGGTTAACTGTAGTTTACACACTAACCAGCTGAGCTAAAGGGTCAGACCTGTTAGCAGGTGCTGGTTGACTGTAGTTTACACACTAACCAGCTGAGCTAAAGGGTCAAACCTGTTAGCAGGTGCTGGTTGACTGTAGTTTACACACTAACCAGCTGAGTTAAAGGGTCAGACCTGTTACACAGAGAACATTGGCGACAACTGCAGGCGTTTTTCACATTATATCCCTACTTTGGACAGAGATAAGGTTGAAAATCGGTGAAGTGCCCCTTCAAAGCACCATCGAACTGAAATCAACTCTTTCCACGACTTCAAGACCTCTTTGATCGTTTATCTTAAACCTCTTCTTGTTTTCGATTGTATTTACCTTCCTTTTAGTGTACAAGTAGTCTCACTACGTGTGTACTGTTGACTTGTGACATGTCGTAAGTGTGATTTGAGATGGTGGGAGAGCCCTTACAGTATGTGTACTGTATGTCATTATGTGTACGTTCTTCTTACTATGTTGATGGTTTTTATGTGTGTTTCTTTGAACGTCTGTGAGCGTCTTTGTGCCCGAGGACCCTCTTGGAACGAGGCGGTGCATCTCAAGGGGTTCATCCTCTCATTACATGTTGAACCATCAGTCTACTTGTTTCCTGAACCCCTTCCTGTTCTCCTTGAGCTGCAGGGAGGAGCTCTGCCTTGTGGCCACGTCATCATCAACCTTTATCTATCCTCCAGAAGACAATCCAGGTACCTGCCTTGTGGCCACGTCATCATCAACCTTTATCTATCCTCCAGAAGACAATCCAGGTACCTGCCTTGTGGCCACGTCATCATCAACCTGTATCTGTCCTCCAGAAGACCATCCAGGTCGCCCTCATGTTCAATGTCGTCGAGACTTCACAGACATCTCTATGCACACGTTTCTACAATAATATAACAACAATAAATATGAATAACTATCTATATAGTACTTTTCACACATGGGCCGCAGTCCAGAGTGCACCACCGCAATTAGTATAAAATTAACAAAATTAACATAACAGGATCAAAAACATTGCATAAATTGAATTTCATAAATTGCATTGAATGAATGAATGAATGAATGAATGAATGAATGAATGAATGAATGAATGGATGGATGAATGAATGAATGAATGAATGAATGAATGAATGAATGAATGGATGGATGATGAATGAAAAAGTTTATTTTTGGACATGTTATTCTCCATATTTCTCCAAACAACTCACGATATCTTGTTCCGTCGAACCAAACAATCATAGCAACAAATAAAAAAAAACATTAAAAGAAAAACATTAAAAAAAGAAAAAAAAGGAATTATAAACAAAAGGTCAAGAGCAATGTGTTTGGTTAGCAGACATGTCCAAAAAAGGAGTAGAGGGAAGCTAAGCTTATTGATCCCTACCCCCTTACATTTATATTTGTTCTTCCATTAATTTTACTAGATATAACATAATTTAGTGTATTACAACATAGAATATACTTTTACTTATATTAAAAGATTACAAGAAAAGAAAAAAAACTTGATTCACTGACATAAGAATACGTATAAAAGACAATAAAAGTAGTAAACGTGCAGACTTAAGAATAGGCATAAAATAAGTACAATAAGTACAGTGTTGCTCGAAGGCATGTGAACCCCCCCTCCGGAACAGCCAGTCCCCCAAACACCCCACACATCAATCCCCACCACATCCCCATCCAAGACACCCCCTCTGATAAAGCACGTCATGACCGAAGGAACATGGAACGGACACATCCCAGTTACCAGCCTGCCTGGGCTTGTTTCTGGATTAGGCAAGCAGCCTTCATCTTGTGCATAACGTCGAAGAGTAGTGCGTATGTCTCAGATAAGTATGTACATCATGGGGAGAGTATATCAAAGGTTTAGTATAGCATGACGAATTCAATACAGTTGAAGGAGATTAGCCTACAAAAGACTGAATGACTGAATTGCTTGGTGCAAGAGAACATTCAATACACTCAGACACTCAGACACCAGAAGGTTCAACGCTTGTTCAGTTTAGGGCTGTACCCAATGTATTTTTTTCCTTTTTTTTTACATTTAATGCTTCTATGGAGGTTTTCGAATGAAGCTTCGAATGTCTGTCGTCATATTTTATATTTTAATCATAAAATAAAAAATAAAAAAACATTTAATTAAAATCCTCAAACAAAATCCTCAATTTGAATAGTGATTCATCTGATTAAATTATTATTATTATTATTTTTAAATCTACTTTCTTTAACACTATGATCGCCGGGGACGAGTTAAGACATCATTCCTAGCCATGCTCATTCTGCCGAAGACGCCGTAACTCGTCTTTGATGTCAATATTTCAAAAATCTGTGACCGAAATCATATTTCCCCTCCGGAGCCCTGAGACACACTGCAAAGCTCCACTCTACTCTCTAGCGGTTCAAGAGCGCCATCTGGTGGCCGATCGGCAGATCGCCAACCGGAAATGAGCCTTTGAACCGGTAGTGCTCATCCATATGTGGTCCGGGCACTCGCTATCGTTAGAGAGATTCCCTCTTGACACAGTGAACATCGATCGGTGCAAATAACTCGAAAAAACAACATGATTTGGACGTATATACTATTATACAACCTGGAAATGGATCGGGCATTTCTCCATCCCATAATAGAAATAATTCTGTTCCACGCTCATCTGCCAGCGGCGCGAGGAAGCCACGGTAAGATTCAGCGTTATATTCTAACGTGTTCCATATAAACTGCTATGATGAACATATGACCCACTCTGGATGAATCATCTAACGCTGCCCACGGAATTATAAACGATCCCCCGCCCATCCGGTCATCATCAGATGACACGTAGTAACTTCTAGAACCACGTCCAGTTGAAATTTTTTATCTCGCGCCGATTGCTATCAAACTGTATTTCATCATCAATATAATGCATTTGGAGCTATAAATCAAGTTCTGGAGAAAGCTGCAGAAAACGATAAAAAACATACTTATACTTTACCATATTTTAGTATGAATATGTGAATGAAAAAGTTTAACGTTGCTACACCCTGAACAATACATATAGGACATTGAATGGGCCATAATAATGGCAATTTAGCAATAGAATTTAAAAAGTTATAGCCCTGCAAAGAAGGGGAACTTCTCCATAGACAAATAGAGCTGGCGAGGGATGGTGAATTATGAATTTAACCCATGGCGATCAAAGTGTTAATGAATATAACCCGTCAGTTTCGTCAACATAAATAATCCAATCAGGGCACGGTTGGTACGAAAGTGACGGTGACGTCTTGATGGAGCGCCGAGCGGATGCAGATAGGCTACATCATTTATGATAAATGTTTTATTTTAATTTGTATGACGAGTCATATAATATAATAGTATAATACTATAATATGAGTGTAGCCTAATCTTTATCTGCAACTATGAAGAAAAACCCCATTGGTTTAAACAAAATGAATAGACACATAAAAAAAGATATATATATATTTGAATGTTGATTTAGAATTCGAATGTCAATGTCATGAATGAAGCTTCGAAGCTTCGAACTATTCGGTACAGCCCTACTTCAATTCTACTTTACTGCAAAAAGCAAACCACAGAAGATGCTTCAATGGCCAGTACAGGGTGGAATAGAGAGTAGATAGACATCAGGGGGGCTTAACCGTCGGTAGTGTGATAGTAAAGGGTTAACCTTCTGTAGTGTGGCAGTGAAAGGGTTAACCGGCTGTCGTGTGGCAGTGAAAGGGTTAACATCCTGTGTATCGTCGCAGTGAAAGGGTCAACCGCTTGGTAGTGCGGCAGTGAAAGGGTTAACCGGACGGCTACCTACCACTGTGTCTCGTAACGGTGGCTCTATTTGCATTTAAAATACCGTTCGTACTTCATTAGCGCAAAGTGCTAACTGAGGGATTGAGTGGGTGCAATCTATTAGCGAGTCGTGACAACCGTTGCCACGGCTACAGAACAACAATCTGCTCCATCTGCCGTTGATAATGATAAAAGGGAGCACCGCTGAATGTTATTCCCATGGATGAGACCGTTCACTGCCGTCTCTCCCCCGTTCCCCACAAACAACCAAACAGCACATAATTATGACGCCGCTAGATAATTTGTGTTGGTAGACTGATAGCCCCCCTGGGAGTGACTTAGCAGAAAAATTGAAGGTGATTGTGGCAATATGAAGGATAATGTGTGATCAGAATATATATAGTTCCTAGCTCTGCCATCGTATGAGGTTCATTTAGCGCTTAATATGCGGTTTTATATCTCAAGAATATGAGTCAGTCCTACGTCAGTGAAGCAGCTCCATCCTATTTCCCTTGTAGCCAACCATCCGCAACATAGTGTCTACCCTCTTGTTCTTTGCTTACCTTTCACATTTTTTGCACATCTTTATACTTTTATCATAGACGGATACAAAAACACGTCCTAATGTGAAAAACTGTGATTTTATTTGTCTGTTCATTTGACCCTTGCTATTATTTTACTTATTTTTTGTTTTATCTCTACGCATGTTTTGTAACAGATTACAGAAGCCTATTGGAACGGTTGTTCTGATATGATTTGATTAATATATCTGAATTATTTTATCCCACTTTATGCTTTGCTCTTGTATGTCTTATTTCTTACTGATGTAAAGCACTTTGAACTGCAATCCCCTGTATGAAAGGTGCTGTACAAATAAAGTTATTATTATTATGTCATTGATGATAAATGTCTACTTGATTCTGGCTTAATTTGTCACCTGAAATTACATTTAGTCTCAACTACAGCAGAAAAGACAAAAATAGTAACTCAACTAGAAAGGTGAGCTCTGTAGAGCGCAACTCTCCACCAGGCTGGACACACACAGACACACACACAGACACACACACAGACACACACACACAGACACACACACACAGACACACACACAGACACACACAGACACACACACAGACACACACACACACACAGACACACACACAGACACACACAGACACACACACACAGACAAACACACAGACACACACACACACAAACACAAAAAAACACTGACCACTCTCCAATTATAGTTATTAGCATAATAGGAAGTATAGGAAGGGTGATAGGAAGCATGTTAGGAAGCATAGGAAGGATGTTAGGAAGCATAGGAAGGATGTTAGGAAGCATAGGAAGGATGTTAGGAAGCATAGGGATGGTTATTTCTATGGACAATGATGGGAATTAACTCATGCATAAATGTTTTTAATGCATAGGTATAGCAATGACAATAGGTTCACTGTGGCATTTCCATGTTGTCGACAGTGGCCAGAGAGCTGATTCCCTGAGGCTCTGAGCAACGGAACAGTGTAGTATCGCCCTCTTGTGTTCAAAGGGTGTAACTTTACACTGAAGTTTATTTATTTGACTGGACAATGATGGAAATTAATTCAAATAAAATACTTTTCATTGACCGATTGAAATAATATTCCAGGTGTCACGTCCCCGGCCTGCAGTCAGCCTCCACGGCCTTGCAGCTCCGGATAGAAACAGACCCACAGACAAACACATGCAACCAAATATAAATACATAAATTACTAAATGTTCAGTTGAATTGCAACATTGAGACAGTCGTGTTTGACCTTCACTGTCTACAATCTGAGATCTTTTCATGGAAAAAAACCCCAAAAACAATCAGTAAAATGACCTTTTCTTTAAACGTTTGGCTCTGTGCTATATGAGCAGCTGACTTTATAAGAGAAGTAAAGGTTGCGATGCATTAAAATTCCCTCCAAAGGTTTGACTAAATGGATTATTATTATTATTATTCCTCTCTCTCTTCTGAACACAGAGAGAGAAGGAGAGAGTGGGAGAGAGAGAGAGACAGAGAGAGACAGAGAAAGACAGTAATTTTCTCATGAACTGTTAATTATTCATGTCAATATCTAACGATTTTCGAGTGTTGAGCCATGGATCAAAGTGAAGCGATGCACCAGCGGAGCGCACGCTGTATTCAGATCCCTCCTCGCTACAGCTGTCTGTAGCAGAAACTCATCTCCACGCAGCTCCATCCATCACAGCTCTGTGTCCGAGTGGCAGAATTACCAATAAACAAGCCCACGTACAGGGAGCCAATATTTCAATCATCAATTAATTGTTCTGCCGTCGACCTCAATAACCCGGCCTACTGTAGAGACGTGTATGTGTGACGGATGGTATCGTGAAGTGCA
>NW_028171778.1:17500-34728 GCF_963971535.1 Notolepis coatsorum
CCAACCATATTAATCAAAGAGAGGTCCTGCAGGTGTGAGCTACCCCCCCCCCCCCCCCCCCCCCCCTCCGCTTATCTCATAAACCCCTCGAGTCTAGACCGTAGTGCGCGGGGAAAGCACCGCTCAGCTCCATATGGTCAAATCATCTCTACCAGTCTCTCTGGAAAAATCCACACGCATCCATCCCCCGCAACTCCGGACACATACATCAGCGCTGGGGTTACATGTTTTTAGTTTAGTGTCGACTGGCCGCTTCCAGCGGTTCCCTGGGTGAGATCAGCCCTTGACCCACAGGAGCATAAAGCACGGACCGTAGTGTCTGTGTCTCAAGTGTCATCTCGGCTGTAACAGGACGTCCAGTGAATCAGTCATCGCGGCGCATTTTCTCTAATTAATAACCATGGGAAAAGATGCCGCATCTGGATCCGTGTGACTGTGAATACCTATTGCAGAAATTACCCAGAGAACCATATAATGTTTCAAACGATGTGGGGGATGAGGGGGATGTGGGGAGGGGGGTATACTGTGTTACATAGCATTATAACAGAGAGATTAGACGGGTATGCGGCGAGATAGCCGCAGGCGAGAGATAGGATTTCTGGGGAGAGATTGTGAGAAAGTAATAAATCCAAAATGAATGAAGACAGTGAGGAAACAATGAGAAGGTTTCAGACAGAAGACGGTGAACGGCTAGAAATGAAAACAAAGGACACAAATGGCAGGAAATAACCAATATCTGCTTGCTATCGACCCAGAGCTGTCTCTCTCCCTCTCCCCTCGTTGTGAATGAGAGCTTGCTCTCAATGATCATGCACAACGAAATAAAGATTGAATGGAGGGGGGAAAAAGAAGACCTCTGCCGGTGTATTGCACATTGATTTATTTTGGAGGGTAAGGAAACAGAACTCAACAACAGCCTAATTCTCTTCGGGGGGTGAAGGGATATGAGAGAATGTTGATGTTGCTGTCCAATCCGGATGTTTTATTTAGTATTCAAGAGTCACACATTCAAAGATGACTTCCGTCTCCAAACAGCCAGTATCCTCTGAATCACGCAAAAGAGAAGTACGTGTGTGAGGTCAGATCTTGAGGATATATAAAAACAGAACTTCTCTGGCCGAAGCTAGACGTGATCTCGTCCTCTGTACGATATGATTGATGTGTGAAAACAAGGTGACGGGAAGCTGCTCAGCATGACAGAGGATTCTACGGAACACGGTTACCATGTGGTTTGGATAAACGGTATTATGTGAGATTGTCAAAGTCGAAGTCCAGACGGATAACGTCATAATAATGTATGTACTGCATGCTTCAAAACGATGCTGAGAACACAGAGCTTACAGCGGTTTCACACGAGAGTCGATGTGATTTCCTTCAGGCATGTAATGCTCGTCACGCCTGTTAGTGCACATGTTGACCGGGCTCCGCTGGGGAGACACCAGGCCCCGCGCAGGAGACGGCTCCCAGACCACGGAGCCAGGCAGCATCATCATCACCACCAGGGCTGCGTCCTGACAGGGAAGCTAGCAGCTGTTATCCTGAAGGGAAACGCAGCTCAAATCCATTCATCATGTATCGTTAGCGCTTCGTCTCAAAGCTCGCCCTGGACAGCCATTGGCTCCTGAACACCAGTCTACATATCAGCGAGCCAATCATAGACAAACGAGTGGCACAACCATTTTTGCATGATTCCATGTAAACTGCAACAATGTCTATGCTGCGTTATGTGCTTCGTCTGCAGTGAAAAAAACGAGTATATATTCGTTTTTGGCGCCCATGCGTTGAACGCCAAAAAACGAGTATATTAGTTTTATGTTTTTTTTTATTTTTTATTATGATACTAGACAGTCACCCGGACCTTCTGTATGGATTTTGTAACGCTGTGATGATGATCAAATCCCGATAGGTGGCCGTCTCGCCTACCTTTTGAGTACATTGTTGAGCCAGGATGGCGGAGCTTGATCAAGCAGCGGCTTTTCGTCTCGCCAGGAACGGAAAATCAACTATTATTTGCATACTCATGTTCAGTCTATTCGCCCAGTATATCCGCGTTGACCCTTTGTACACAAGACAAGAGCTACTGGACATCGGTTCACGTGTCGGATTACTGGATATTTTCGATGGACCGAACGACATGGTCAGACCTCCGGGCACACCGGGTCTGTTTACATCGCCTCCCCGGGTTAGGGTCAGACCTGCGGGCACACCGGGTCTGTTTACATCGCCTCCCCGGGTTAGTTAGGGTCAGACCTGCGGGCACACGGGGTCTGTTTACATCGCCTCCCCGGGTTAGGGTCAGACCTGCGGGCACACCGGGTCTGTTTACATCGCCTCCCCGGGTTAGTTAGGGTCAGACCTGCGGGCACACCGGGTCTGTTTACATCGCCTCCCCGGGTTAGTTAGGGTCAGACCTGCGGGCACAGCGGGTCTGTTTACATCGCCTCCCCGGGGTTAGGGTCAGACCTGCGGGCACACCGGGTCTGTTTACATCGCCTCCCCGGGTTAGTTAGGGTCAGACCTGCGGGCACACCGGGTCTGTTTACATCGCCTCCCCGGGTTAGTTAGGGTCAGACCTGCGGGCACACCGGGTCTGTTTAAATCGCCTCCCCAGGTTAGGGTCAGACCTGCGGGCACAACGGGTCTGTTTACATCGCCTCCCCGGGTTAGGGTCAGACCTCCGGGCACACAGGGTCTGTTTACATCGCCTCCCCGGGTTAGGGTCAGACCTGCGGGCACACCGGGTCTGTTTACATCGCCTCCCCGGGTGTTAGGGTCAGACCTGCGGGCACACAGGGTCTGTTTACATCGCCTCCCCGGGTTAGTTAGGGTCAGACCTGCGGGCACAGCGGGTCTGTTTACATCGCCTCCCCGGGTTAGTTAGGGTCAGACCTGCGGGCACACCGGGTCTGTTTACATCGCCTCCCCGGGTTAGGGTCAGACCTGCGGGCACACCGGGTCTGTTTACATCGCCTCCCCGGGTTAGTTAGGGTCAGACCTGCGGGCACACCGGGTCTGTTTACATCGCCTCCCCGGGTTAGTTAGGGTCAGACCTGCGGGCACACCGGGTCTGTTTACATCGCCTCCCCGGGTTAGTTAGGGTCAGACCTGCGGGCACACCGGGTCTGTTTACATCGCCTCCCCAGGTTAGGGTCAGACCTGCGGGCACACGGGGTCTGTTTACATCGCCTCCCCGGGTTAGTTAGGGTCAGACCTGCGGGCACAGCGGGTCTGTTTACATCGCCTCCCCGGGTTAGTTAGGGTCAGACCTGCGGGCACACCGGGTCTGTTTACATCGCCTCCCCGGGTTAGGGTCAGACCTGCGGGCACAGCGGGTCTGTTTACATCGCCTCCCCGGGTTAGGGTCAGACCTGCGGGCACAGCGGGTCTGTTTACATCGCCTCCCCGGGTTAGGGTCAGACCTGCGGGCACAGCGGGTCTGTTTACATCGCCTCCCCGGGTTAGTTAGGGTCAGACCTGCGGGCACAGCGGGTCTGTTTACATCGCCTCCCCGGGTTAGGGTCAGACCTGCGGGCACAGCGGGTCTGTTTACATCGCCTCCCCGGGTTAGGGTCAGACCTGCGGGCACAGCGGGTCTGTTTACATCGCCTCCCCGGACCAGGACGCCTCGAAGCGGCGGGGGGATGGAAAGCAGAAGCGTGGCTGCAGAGCTGGGGAGCGACCGAGGCTAACTCTGGCTCCTCACAGCGCCGCTCTTCCCAGCCTCCTTCTTGCCAAAAAGGTGCCGCCGGTATTGATTCACAGGTACCGGCAGTGTTAATTTTGTCAACGAAAATGATGACTAAATATGGTCGTCAACAAAGCTTTTTTCCCCTGACTAAATCTAGACTAAAACAAAAACGACAAAATCGAGACTAAAACGACTAAGACTAAAATGCTCAGACCTGTAGTTGACTAAAACGACTAAGACTAAAATGCTCAGACCTGTAGTTGACTAAAACGACTAAGACTAAAATGCTCAGACCTGTAGTTGACTAAAACGACTAAGACTAAAATGCTCAGACCTGTAGTTGACTAAAACGACTAAGACTAAAATGCTCAGACCTGTAGTTGACTAAAACGACTAAGACTAAAATGCTCAGACCTGTAGTTGACTAAAACGACTAAGACTAAAATGCTCAGACCTGTAGTTGACTAAAACGACTAAGACTAAAATGCTCAGACCTGTAGTTGACTAAAACTACTAAGACTAAAATGAAAAATAAATGAAGGTGACTAAATATGATGAAAGCGAAAAAAGGAGCATTTGACACATGACTAAGACTAAAACTATTGGTTTGATTATGTCTTATGGTGTATATATGGGGAGTGGGGAGAGGGGCGTCTACATGAATCTATGATCCCAATAGAAAATAATGTGAATTTGACTGACTGTAGCGGTACATAGAATTGCATTACAAGAGAATAAAATTTCTTTTTTTTCATTAACAAAAAGAAATACGAAAATGTCATCCGTTTTCAACTAAATCTAGACTAAAACTAAAAAGACTAAATCAAGACTAAAACTGACTAAGACTAAAATGCTCAGACCTGTAGTTGACTAAAACTGACTAAACGAAAAATGTATGAAGGTGACTAAATATGATGAAAACGAAAAAGGAGCATTTGACACATGACTAAGACTAAAACTAAAATTAAAATAGCTGCCAAAATTGACCGGTATCAGTTCAAATGTGAACGGTACTCAACCCGAATGGCAGCATCCAGGGCCTCTCCCTGTTCCAGCGTCAGGTGTTCCCTCAGGGACGTGTCACCTCTCAAGGGGGTCAGAGGTCCCAGAGGAGAGATGATGGTCTGCACTACAGGGACCGGAGATCCTCTGGGTGCCACTCGTAGAGCGGAGAGGTTGAGGGGCGTCATTATGGAACTCAGTGGTGGAAAGGAACTAAGTATTTTTACTCTTTACCACTATGCACTCAACACTGCAGCACCCAAGTTTCAGCACTGTTTGATGAACACTGTTACTCGGCTGAAAGAGTTGTGCCCAGACCCGGCGCCATGGGCGGGCATTAGGGGGCCGGGCCCGCCCACTGAGTCTTTTTTTTTTCAATCAAAGTCAACTATCCAAATCCTTAGTCGGGGACAGCCCTAGTGGGCACTGATGTCAACAACAACACTACTGAAGCTAGCACGGCACTCTGTGAGAATTCGTTTTCTACCCTCAAGAACGTCTTTACAGAACATCGCCTTAGTATGCTTCATCGACGCAAGGCCAATTTAATTCAGTTGGCATTTGAGAAGGACTTAACAAAAAAGTTCAGGAATGAGTGGAGGGGCAGTGTTTTAAGAAGATTTCACTCTGTCCCCAAACGCCGCTTGCCGCTCTACTAATGATGGTGAGTAGCCTGTGGAGGAATTATTTGCTTTTTATGCACCTTATTTTTGTTAGTTCAGTTCAGTTTGTCAGTGAATTCAGAAGTGTTGAATAAATGGAGACTTTTCAAAGATATAGAATAGAATAGAAATGTATTATCCTGAGGGAAATTTGACACTGCAAATCACTCCAGGAAGATGGTGACTGTCACCCTGTGCTCAGTGATGCAGTGAGGCACAGTGATGCATCGTAAAGTCTGATGGCTGTCGGAATGAAGGACTTCCTGTGCCGTTCAGTGCTACATTTAGGTAGTGTGAGCCTATAACATGCTCCTCCTGTCAGCCAAGTCTGTGTGTAGTGGGTGGGTGGGGTTTTCCCTGATGGCCTGGAGCTTAGCAAGGTTCCTCCTCTCCGCCACCCTCGCTAGAGAGTCCAGCTCCACCCCAACCACGCTACTGGCCTTCCTGACCATCTTATCCAGCCTGTTTGTGTCCCCTGCTCTCAGTCCGCTGCCCCAGCAGGTCTGTTATATATCTCCGTTCAGTCTGTTTTTGTATAAGTGAATGTTCTTAAGATAGAGAGAAATTAGATTTCTCAACTGCCTCTCTGCTGTTTAGTTCAGCACCGTGGGCAGCGCCAAGCAAGCCACAGCGCCGTTGTCCCAGCTGAAACGTATAAAAGGTAACCTGTGTTGAAAAACCATTGTGCCCCCCCGAGAACATTTTATGCCCCCCCACTCATTTGTTTCTGCAGCCTGGTCTGGTTGTGCCCGTCCTGCTGACTTGTCGTGCAGAACTTGTAGGTCGCTTTGGATAAAAAGGTCTGTTGAAACTGACACTATAGGCAACTCTCATTTCTGTCATCTACCCAGTAAAGAGAGAGAGATAACAGACAAGTCACCGGTATGCTACGACATGGTATGTGTGTGTCATGGATCTGACAGGGTGCATCTTCACCGGCGGCTACATAAATCTACAGACGCCACGCGTACGGATGCGCATCTACAGTTTTTCCATAAAGTGTGTATGATCAAGTGTTTATCTGTTTGTTCGGTACGAGTAAAGCGTGAACGTTGAATCCAATGCTTGTAATGTTATTATTATTATATAAGGCTGGACTGTTTGTGAGGAGGGACATATGACCCCCCCCCCCCCCCCCCCCCCCCCCCCGCTGAGAAAAAAGATAACAACGATAACAATAAAAAGAATAAATACATAAATCTGATGATATCTACACTTTGTATGGTTATATGCTATTCTCTCTCGCATTCTCTTGAACTGAATGAACAAACTGCACAATTGGGTCTGTGGAATACTGTGTGAAGCTAGAGAGTGAGCTGGGAAGTCACTGTTTCACTGTGTTCTATCCTCTAGGCCTCCACTGCCTCAGAGAGACTTTGAATTAACACACATTGATCTTTAGAAAACCTTCAATTTAAATGCCAGTGTTGTTTATTTATCCATGTGTTCATTTATTGCTTTTCTCAATCGGGAGGATACGTGATACTTGGTTAACCCTTTCACTGCGACAATACAGAAGGTTAACCCTTTCACTGCCACAATACAACACAGTTAACCCTTTCACTGCCACACGACAGAAGGTTAACCCTTTACTATCACACAACCGACGGCATGAGAGTCGGACCATTCTGCTGCATCCACGCAGCTTCACCCATATTAGTTAGAAAAGTGTGTGTGTGTGCGTGCGTGCATGCGTGCGTGTGTGTTGTGTGGGTGTGTGTGTGGGTGCGTGCGTGGGTGCGTGCTTTAGGGATGTGCATCTCCTCACTAAGGCCGATGCGATGCACATCTCGATACGGTGCCAACGATACGATACATTAACGATACATTTGAAGCACCGGGCGATGCGATGCGATTCACCCCCTGTTGAGATACGATACGATACGATTTGATTCAACATAATGCAATTCGGGGCGATACGATGCGATTCAACACGATGCAAAACAATGATACAATTTTATGGTATGACAGAGGATTTGGTTGTATTCCTTATATGCAGCTTATATTATTATTAAAAATAAAATAATCTACTGTAAGACAATTTATATAAAAACTCTTGGGTGCCTAAGAAGACTTTTGCATAAACTGTCTTTTCTATCCACTTTAGCTAAAAACACACACGAGAGAGAGAGAGAGAGAGAGAGAGAGAGAGAGAGAGAGAGAGAGAGAGAGAGAGAGAGAGAGAGAGAGAGAGAGAGAGAGAGAGAGACCCTCCCCGTCTGAGTTGCCGTCGACAGTTGATGATGTCACACACACTAGACTAGGTCACTAGGATGCGTCTTCCGTAGCCGCATTATGTCAACAACAGTACACACAGAGCCAGGCTGGATGGATGCATGAAGCGATATAATTAAGAAACGAATAACCAATAAATGTGAAGTTATCTTTGAACCCCTGTTGTCAAGCGTCTTCAATATACCCCCCCCCCCCCCCCCCCCTCACTAATGGTACTGGTGTTGCAGAGTCACGTTAGTTAGTTAGTTAGTTAGACACTAGTTTAGCGTTAGCTGAACGGCTAACTGGCGTTAGCCAGAGGCTACTAGCGTTAGCATGTTGATCAATTCTATTCATGTCTCCTCGACTTCCACTGTTTGTTGATAACTGTGACGCGACTCTCGCCTTATGTAGCGAAGCAATAGTATCTGCTGTGTGTGTGTGCAGTCACAGTGCACTGCTGACAAGTGGATGAGAGGAAATTATATGAATGCATCGGTTTTTGACCGATGCAAAGACGCTACAACAAGATGCATCGCGAGTTCAGCCTGAAATTTTGTCGATGCGGATTTATTCCACCGGTGCACTCGCATCGTGAACGTGTATGCCGGCGCACCGATGCAAATCGATGAATCGTCACATCACTAGCGTGCATGCGTGTGTGTGCATGTGTGTGTTGTGTGGGTGTGTGTGTGCGCTTGCATGCATGAGTATTTTCTCTTCCACCTGTGTAGCCCCTACTACACACCTCAAGCTGTCTGAATAACATGTAGCCGCACTTGTGAATCATCTCCTTTGTCTATATTTTACATCTTATCCAAGATAACAAGCTGATTTAGAGGGCTGCTATATCATTTAAATTATTATTGTTATTATTGTTGTTATTGTTATTAATATTATTATTATCCTTGTTATCCCACGGTTCCCGGTCGCGGCTCACGGCGACGTGATGAAGTGACGTCATCAGTTTGTGCCTCTCTGTATCGAAAACTTTGTCCATTTCCGGGTTTTTTTCGGCGTGGCATTATGACGTGTCCTTGAAACTACACGCTACTTTTTATTTTGTCTTGATAAACCAATAAATGAATGAACCAGGATCATTTCAATTCGATGCTAAATAAACTTTTACGCACGCGTAAAATGTGCCAGATATAATTTTACATGCGTTACATTTTTATCAATATCTTGGTCATTTTTTGAGATAGAATGAAACGGAAAAGTTTGGGAGGAAGTGACGCAGGAGGCGGAAGTTTACTGCCAGAAAGCAAGAGTAGAAGAAGTCTCCATGTGCTCGTAAAATCTGTCCAAAAGATAATTTCTGTGGGACAACACCGTTTTTTTTAGTAGTTATAGTTTATAGTTAGTAGTTCGACTTGTATAGCAGTAGTAGTAGTTGTAGTAGTAGCAGTAATAGTAGTAGTAGTAGTAGAAGTAGTAGTAGTTGTAGTAGCAGTAGTAGTAGTAGTAGTAGTAGTAGTAGTATTAGTAGACTTTAGTAGTAGTAGTAGTTTGAGCTAACATGCGTCGAAGTCAGCGTGTTAGCAATGTGCCCATGTGGAGGTCCCTCTACGCTGGAGATCAAGACATGAGAGATCTATTTGGTGATGATACAGATGAAGAAGTATCTTCAGATGGTTCTGATCATGATGACGTTGATGATCCATCGTTTGTTGGTGATGGTGACGAAAGGTCCACTGATCATGACGACAATGAAAGGTAAAGACACTTATTTTGGACTTTGATTGCTTTTGTTTTTGTCAAACTTGTTGGGAAAGGCAAAGAAAGGCTTTCACATGATAAGTGCACATGATGAATGCACATGATAAGTGTACATGCTAAGTGTACATGATGAATGTACATGACAAGTGTACATGCTAAGTGTAAATGCTAAGTGTACAGAATGTACATTACAAGTGTACATGATGAATGTACATGTACATGACAAGTGTACATGATGAATGCACATGATAAGTGTACATGCTAAGTGTACATGATGAATGTACATGACAAGTGTACATGCTAAGTGTAAATGCTAAGTGTACATGATGAATGTACATTACAAGTGTACATGATGAATGTACATGTACATGACAAGTGTACATGATGAATGCACATGATAAGTGTACATGCTAAGTGTACATGATGAATGTACATGACAAGTGTACATGCTAAGTGTAAATGCTAAGTGTACATGATGAATGTACATTACAAGTGTACATGATGAATGTACATGTACATGACAAGTGTACATGATGAATGTAAATGACAAGTGTACATTATAAATGTACATGATAAGTGTACATGGTGAATGTACATGATAAGTGTACATGGTAAGTGTGCATCAAGAGATTCCTTGTTGAATGTTGAAAATAATGTGCTTTTTATTGTTTTCTACAGTGAGGAGGAGGAAGGAGCAGAAGGAGCAGAAACTCTGCCTTCAACCAGTTCTGTGAGACATGGAAGGAGGGCACAAGACAGGTGAGAGACTTATTATTATTATTATTATTATTATTATTATTATTATTATTATTATTATTATTATTATTATTATTATTATTATTATTATTATTATTATTATTATTATTATTATTATTATTATTATTATTATTATTATTATTATTATTATTATTATTATTATTATTATTATTATTATTATTATTATTATTATTATTATTATTATTATTATTATTACTGCTTTTGTTTTAGTTATTACTCTGTTCATAAAAGTTGAAAATAATGTATTTTTACATGTCATTGTCTACACAGCAATGATTTGCCTGGGACATCTAGGGGGGCAGGGCGTGCCCAAGCCCGGTCCAGGTCAAGAAATGACCCAGACAGGTGAGAGACTTATTATGGATGTGTATTGCTTTTTTATTATTACTAGGTTTGCAGACGTTGTACGCAATATATACAGAATGGAATATTGAGTGTATATACAGTGTGTGTGTGTTGTATGAGCAGTGTTTTATATGTACAATGTGTGTGCCATTTATGTGCAGACATGATGAGCAGCCTGCTCCACGCCGACCCAGGACAACCCGGGCCAGGCCAAGACGTCCAGTCCAGGCAGGAGATCAGACGCCCTGGAAGACGGACAATGATCCTGATCCAGCCCCTCAGCCCCTCCGGTTCATGCCGCGCAGACCCCCAGGACCGCAGCTAGACCCCCATGCCACGTATACACCCAAGGAGCTCTTCATGCTGTATTTTTCCATGGATACCATGAAGACCCTGTGTATCAACACTAACAAGAACGCGGCAAAGAACCAGGCAAGTTTCAAGTTTCTTTATTAGCTGTAGTTTTATATGAAATGCTTTTTCCTGTAAAATGTGACTAACTGAGTTACAATACAATATACAGGCACGGGGGCAAAAGACCAAGTGGGAGGATGTCCAGGCCGATGAATTGTACAAGTTCATCGGCCTGCTGCTGTACATGGGGCTCGTCCCACTGTCTGCGCTCCAGGACTTCTGGAGGGTCAAACACCTTCTCTCTGTGCCCCTACCAAGAATGGTCATGTTCCGGGACAGATTCAGGTATAATATATATTCCTGTATAGTGTACATCGTGTCCCATATGTTACTTATGTTTATAGTGTCGTTATATGACTTATAATATGACTTTGACTTCAGGTCAATCTTGTGGAACCTCCACCTGAGCGATCCCGAGGAGGATGCCATGAACGACGCCAGGAAGCGAACACCGGAACACGACAAACTGTTCCGCATCAAGCCGCTCATCCTCGACATCGGTGAGGCCTGCAAGGTGCACTACCACCCTAAGCGGCAACTGGCAGTGGATGAGAGGATGGTGGCCACGAGGGCACACACCGGCATGACGCAGTACATGAAGGACAAGCCGACCAAATGGGGGGTCAAACTGTTTGTGCTCGCTGACTCGGATAACGGCTACACCATCGGCTTCAATGTTTACCTAGGGAAGGCACACGTTCATACAAGTGAACACGGCATCACATATGATGCTGTTGTGGACCTCCTTGATACAGGA
This sequence comes from Notolepis coatsorum, assembly GCF_963971535.1. Lineage (NCBI taxonomy): Eukaryota > Metazoa > Chordata > Actinopteri > Aulopiformes > Paralepididae > Notolepis > Notolepis coatsorum. The sequence continues at coordinate 29,079 of NW_028171778.1, forward strand.
TGGCTTGGGACTGGATATCACATTTATGTTGATAACTACTACACCAGTCCCAAGCTGTTCAAGGACTTGCTGGCCATGAAGCTGGGAGCCTGTGGAACCTACAGGGAGATCAGGAAAGACGTTCCCAAGGGGAGACCTAATGCCCTCAGGATGAAGTGTGAGAGAGGTCTCATCCGCTGGATCAGAGAGGGGTCCCTGGTCTTCGTGAAGTGGATGGACACAAAGTTGGTATGTATGTGTGTGTATGTATGTATGTATGTATGTATGTATGTATGTATGTATGTATGTATGTATGTATGTATGTATGTATGTATGTATGTATGTATGTATGTATGTATGTATGTATGTATGTATGTATGTATGTATGTATGTATGTATGTATGTATGTATGTATGTATGTATGTATGTATGTATGTATGTATGTATGTATGTATGTATTTGTTATTCTTATTCGTGACTTTGTTCTGTCTAAATGTCTACTGTGAGCAATTTGTAGTGTCAAATTTCTAATGATTCATTTCTATTCTATTCTATCTAGGTGTCTGTGTGCTCCACCATCCACCCAGCAATCACACCTCCTGGTCAGAAGGTCAAGAGGAGGGTCAAGGCGGCCGATGGGACCTGGTCGGTTGTCTGGTTTCCGTGCCCCACCCCTGTGATCGAGTATAACAAACACATGGGCGGAGTCGACCTATCCGACCAGCTGATCCAGTATTACTCGACCCACCGGAGAACTGGCTGGTGGTATCGCACCATCTTCTTCCACTGTCTCGACATTGCTACCACCAACGCCTACATTCTGCACTGCGAGATATGTGAGGCGAAGCAGGAAGCGCATCTCTCCCACAAGGAGTTCATTTCAGTGATGATGGGGGAGCTGTGTGGACTGGACAGCACAGGAGCTCCTCTTGACAGGACCGCAAGCCATCTCCCTGTTCCCATCGCCCCTCCCGCAGCGGGCGCGGACAAGAGCCAGAAAGCCACCGCTGGCCGTAAGACCTGTGTCCGGTGCACCAAGGAGGGGAGAAGGAATCTGACCGCGTGGAAATGCCAGAGATGCGATGTCGCCCTCTGTCTAATTTTAGACCGCAACTGTTTTACAGAGTGGCACAATTGATCATGGAACACAGCCTCTCCTCCTGCTGGAACACAGCCTCTCCTCCTGCTGGAACACAGCCTCTCCTCCTGCCTCTCCTCCTGCTGGAACACAGCCTCTCCTCCTGCTGGAACACAGCCTCTCCTCCTGCCTCTCCTCCTGCTGGAACACAGCCTCTCCTCCTGCTGGAACACAGCCTCTCCTCCTGCCTCTCCTCCTGCTGGAACACAGTCTCTCCTCCTGCTGGAACACAGTCTCTCCTCCTGCTGGAACACAGTCTCTCCTCCTGCTGGAACACAGGCTCTCCTCCTGCTGGAACACAGTCTCTCCTCCTGCTGGAACACAGTCTCTCCTCCTGCTGGAACACAGCCTCTCCTCCTGCTGGAACACAGTCTCTCCTCCTGCTGGAACACAGCCTCTCCTCCTGCTGGAACACAGTCTCTCCTCCTGCTGGAACACAGCCTCTCCTCCTGCTGGAACACAGGCTCTCCTCCTGCTGGAACACAGTCTCTCCTCCTGCTGGAACACAGTCTCTCCTCCTGCTGGAACACAGCCTCTCCTCCTGCTGGAACACAGTCTCTCCTCCTGCTGGAACACAGCCTCTCCTCCTGCTGGAACACAGTCTCTCCTCCTGCTGGAACACAGTCTCTCCTCCTGCTGGAACACAGCCTCTCCTCCTGCTGGAACACAGTCTCTCCTCCTGCTGGAACACAGTCTCTCCTCCTGCTGGAACACAGTCTCTCCTCCTGCTGGAACACAGTCTCTCCTCCTGCTGGAACACAGCCTCTCCTCCACGCCTTTGTCCCCCATTGTCCTTGTGCTGGTCGATGTCCCAGGCAAATCATCGCTCTCGTTGTCGAGGACAACGGATGGGTCCTCATCCTCAATTTCGTCCTCCGATTCTATGTCCGACTCCGACTCCACTCCTATCATCCTGTATAATAATTCTTCGTCTTCTCCAAACATACTGTGTCTGTGCAGCTGGGACACACACATCACACGGGGCTCACCTCGCCTCATATTCTAACGTAAAAAAACAGCTCCAAAGAACTCCAAAAACGATTGTGCTGCTGCTGTTCAAAAGATACGTCTGCTTCTTTCTCCTGCTGGAACCCAGCCTCTCCTCCTGCTGGAACACAGTCTCTCCTCCACGCCTCAGTCATATGTGTACTGTATATATGTATATTGAATATCCCACAATTTAATTATTTAATTATTTTTTACTTTTCTACTGTAAAACTTTTTTTTTAACTTTTTTTTTGAAAAAAAATACTTTTACTGACTTTTTGTAAAAAAAAAAGCATACTGGTGATAATTTCCAGTTGAGAATCAAAATTTCGTCTGTGTTTATTACCTGTGTATGGAGAAAATAATGCTTTGTAAATTGAATTCTGATCTGTTCTCTCTTGTTTATGTAAATATACTACCTGAGGGTGCATATCCACTGTTTTATATCCTTGATTTGATATGTTTGCATTGGTTCATACTAAAAAGAACACATTTTCTAAATCCGATTTTGTGTTTTGTGTTGTACATTATGCAGTATACAGTATATACAGTATTATACAATATGAAAACTAACTGTCAGGTCATATATGTGAGGCTGTGCTGAAAAAAAGATACAAAACATACCATGGTAAAACATTTTAAAACATTTTAAAATGGAAATTATACAATTTAAATCAAAATTAGCCAAAACATTGAAATATCCCAGGACCCAGAAGGGGTATTACCGTCTGTAGTGTGGCAGTGAAAGGGTTAGGATGGTTCCCCTGCCGATAGATAGTTCTGCAGTGCGTAACGTGTGCTGATGTGTCCGCCTTCTCACACGATGATCCCCTTCAGTCGGAGAACATCAAACAACATCCCACTAAACACACAGCCTTGTCAATCAGAATCTACAATCCATCCAAGCAAACTCAAGCACGTCCACGATTCAGCTGACGGACGGCAGCGGGGAGGCGGGGAGTTTGAATCGACGTTCTCAGCAGGGAAGATAGTTCTCACAAGCACCGATAGCCATAAATGTTTATTTGACAGATATTGTTTATCAATAACAACTGAACTGAGTTGGCAGCGCTTGTAAATGTTTAAGAGGCCATTGGGCTGAGAATCACAGGATACAGGGGTCGTAAAGAACAAGGGAATAGAATAGAATAGAAAAGAATAGAATAGAATAGAATAGAATAGAATAGAATAGAATAGAATAGAATAGAAGTACTTTATTAATCCCGAGGGAGATTCGGCACCACAGATCGCTCACAGTGAACATTTATTTAGTCAAAAGTCAAAAATAAGAATAGGAATACAATTAAAATGTTCATTAAAATTTAAATAAATATATATATATATAAATAAGGTATAAGGGAAAAGCCATGCAAAGGCAGCGGCTTATGGATAATCCATAAATAGAGTCAAAAAGTGAATTATTTTCCTGGAGCACAAACTTGGTACAGTAATCCCATCTTCTACAAAAATGGCCTATGTGGTTTTATTTAGTGTGCGTTTATAATGTATAGGCTAATGAGGGAGGCCGCGGTGTGAACAGGGTGGAGAGTTGACCCTGTGTGCCGTCCCCACGCTGACCAGGGTGAACAGGGTGGAGAGTTGACCCTGTGTGCCGTCCCCATGCTGACCAGTGTGAACAGGGTGGAGAGTTGACCCTGTGTGCCGTCCCCATGCTGACCAGTGTGAACAGGGTGGAGAGTTGACCCTGTGTGCTGTCCCCATGCTGACCAGGGTGAACAGGGTGGAGAGTTGACCCTGTGTGGTGCTGTCCCCACGCTGACCAGGGTGAACAGGGTGGAGAGTTGACCCTGTGTGCCGTCCCCATGCTGACCAGGGTGAACAGGGTGGAGAGTTGACCCTGTGTGCCGTCCCCATGCTGACCAGTGTGAACAGGGTGGAGAGTTGACCCTGTGTGCCGTCCCCATGCTGACCAGGGTGAACAGGGTGGAGAGTTGACCCTGTGTGCCGTCCCCATGCTGACCAGGGTGAACAGGGTGGAGAGTTGACCCTGTGTGCCGTCCCCACGCTGACCAGGGTGAACAGGGTGGAGAGTTGACCCTGTGTGCCGTCCCCATGCTGACCAGGGTGAACAGGGTGGAGGGTTGACCCTGTGTGCCGTCCCCATGCTGACCAGGGTGAACAGGGTGGAGAGTTGACCCTGTGTGCTGTCCCCATGCTGACCAGGGTGAACAGGGTGGAGAGTTGACCCTGTGTGCCGTCCCCATGCTGACCAGGGTGAACAGGGTGGAGAGTTGACCCTGTGTGCCGTCCCCATGCTGACCAGGGTGAACAGGGTGGAGAGTTGACCCTGTGTGCCGTCCCCATGCTGACCAGGGTGAACAGGGTGGAGAGTTGACCCTGTGTGCCGTCCCCATGCTGACCAGGGTGAACAGGGTGGAGAGTTGACCCTGTGTGCCGTCCCCATGCTGACCAGGGTGAACAGGGTGGAGAGTTGACCCTGTGTGCTGTCCCCAGGCTGACCAGGGTGAACAGGGTGGAGAGTTGACCCTGTGTGCCGGCCCCATGCTGACCAGGGCTTTGGGTATCGGCCGATACAGAGTACCAATCCGACACCCATTGTTCAATTAATAAACTGTGTGCCTCACTGTGTGGAAGAGACTGGGATCATTCTTTTGTGCAACAAGGCGACATCAGACTCGACTTAACTCTTATGCCGCCCTAACTTAACTCTTATGCCCCCCTAACTTAACCCTTATGCCCCCCCCCTAACGGTTTAGCAGAGTTGTCACCTTAGTGCATGAAAAGATTGCATCACGTTCAGGGTCATAAAAAACTTAATTTGTAATATTTCGTTCCAATTCTTTTTTTATGAATACCACTATGAACCTAACTCAACATATCTATCAAAGATTCCAAATATTTCCGTTTGTAGGGTTAGGGTTAGGGTTGGGGTTAGGGTTAGGGTTGGGGTTGGGGTTGGGGTTAGGGTTAGGGTTGGGGTTAGGGTTAGGGTTAGGGTTAGGGTTAGGGTTGGGGTTGGGGTTAGGGTTAGGGTTAGGGTTAGGGTTGGGGTTAGGGTTAGGGTTGGGGTTGGGGTTAGGGTTAGGGTTAGGGTTAGGGTTAGGGTTAGGGTTGGGGTTAGGGTTAGGGTTAGGGTTAGGGTTAGGGTTAGGGTTGGGGTTAGGGTTAGGGTTAGGGTTAGGTTAGGGGACTGTTGAGCAAGTGTTGGGGTGGGCACGGGCACAGGGATGAGATTTTACCTTCTCCTAATCTTTCTGTCTGGGTAACCCTAACCCTAACCCTAACCCTAACCCCCATGGCAAGAAATAAACCACTATGGACGGTTTGAAAGCTAATATTGTTAACTTTTGTGTTAGAGGGTTTCAAAATCTAATCTTTTCAAATTCTGTGAATATATGGAAAATAAGCAAACGGACACAATTTCATGACATAATAATCAACACAGCCATCGTTGTACACAGAAACAGTGGCGTCATTTAAGTAAAAGGCAAGGTATGGCGAGGAGGGGGGGTGAAGGGGGGCTTTGTCCCCCTTGGTGGATTTTTTTTGTCAAATCAGTTGTGC
>NW_028171777.1:0-32500 GCF_963971535.1 Notolepis coatsorum
GTGAGGAGGAGAGGAGGTGAGGAGGTGAGGAGATGAGGAGGTGAGGAGGTGAGGAGGTGAGGAGGAGAGGAGATGAGGAGATGAGGAGATGAGGAGATGAGGAGGTGAGGAGGAGAGGAGATGAGGAGATGAGGAGATGAGGAGATGAGGAGGTGAGGAGGTGAGGAGGAGAGGAGATGAGGAGATGAGGAGGTGAGGAGGTGAGGAGATGAGGAGGAGAGGAGGAGAGGAGATGAGGAGGTGAGGAGGTGAGGAGGAGAGGAGATGAGGAGGAGAGGAGATGAGGAGGTGAGGAGGAGAGGAGGTGAGGAGGAGAGGAGGAGGTGAGGAGGAGAGGAGGTGAGGAGGAGAGGAGGAGGTGAGGAGATGAGGAGGAGAGGAGGTGAGGAGGTGAGGAGAGGAGAGGAGGTGATGAGGAGAGGAGATGAGGAGGTGAGGAGGTGAGGAGGAGAGGAGATGAGGAGGTGAGGAGGTGAGGAGGTGAGGAGATGAGGAGAGGAGGAAAGGAGGAGGAGAGGAGGAGAGGAGGTGAGGAGGTGAGGAGATGAGGAGATGAGGAGGTGAGGAGAGGAGGAGAGGAGGTGAGGAGATGAGGAGGTGAGGAGGTGAGGAGATGAGGAGGAGAGGAGAGGAGGAGAGGAGGTGAGGAGAGGCGATGAGGAGATGAGGAGAGGAGGAGGTGAGGAGGAGAGGAGAGGAGGAGAGGAGGTGAGGAGAGGAGATGAGGAGATGAGGAGAGGAGGAGATGAGGAGGTGAGGAGGAGAGGAGATGAGGAGGTGAGGAGTAGAGGAGATGAGGAGGTGAGGAGATGAGGAGGAGAGGAGGTGAGGAGATGAGGAGATGAGGAGATGAGGAGGTGAGGAGGTGAGGAGGTGAGGGGGAGAGGAGGAGAGGAGGTGAGGAGATGAGGAGGTGAGTAGGTGAGGAGGTGAGGAGGTGAGGAGGTGAGGAGGTGAGGAGGTGAGGAGGAGAGGAGGAGAGGAGATGAGGAGATGAGGAGGTGAGGAGGAGAGGAGGTGAGGAGGAGAGGAGATGAGGAGGAGAGGAGGTGAGGAGGAGAGGAGATGAGGAGATGAGGAGGTGAGGAGATGAGGAGGTGAGGAGGTGAGGAGAGAGGATAGGAGGAGAGGAGATGAGGAGGTGAGGGGGAGAGTAGGTGAGGAGGAGAGGAGGAGAGGAGGTGAGGAGATGAGGAGGTGAGGAGGTGAGGAGGTGAGGAGATGAGGAGATGAGGAGGTGAGGAGGAGAGGAGATGAGGAGGTGAGGAGGTGAGGATGAGAGGAGGTGAGGAGGAGAGGAGGTGAGGAGGAGGTGAGGAGGTGAGGAGATGAGGAGGAGAGGAGGTGAGGAGGTGAGGAGGTGAGGAGGAGAGGAGGAGAGGAGGAGAGGAGGAGGTGAGGAGGTGAGGAGGTGAGGAGATGAGGAGGAGAGGAGGAGAGGAGGTGAGGAGGTGAGGAGGAGAGAAGGTGAGGAGGTGAGGAGGAGAGGAGATGAGGAGATGAGGAGGTGAGGAGATGAGGAGATGAGGAGATGAGGAGGTGAGGAGATGAGGAGGTGAGGAGATGAGGAGATGAGGAGGAGAGGAGATGAGGAGATGAGGAGGAGAGGAGGAGAGGAGATGAGGAGATGAGGAGATGAGGAGGTGAGGAGGAGAGGAGGTGAGGAGGAGAGGAGGAGAGGAGGTGAGGAGGTGAGGAGGTGAGGAGGAGAGGAGGTGAGGAGATGAGGAGGTGAGGAGGAGAGGAGGTGAGGAGGAGAGGAGGAGAGGAGGTGAGGAGGAGAGGAGGAGAGGAGGAGAGGAGGTGAGGAGGAGAGGAGGAGAGGAGGAGAGGAGGAGAGGAGGTGAGGAGGTGAGGAGGAGAGGAGGAGAGGAGGTGAGGAGGAGAGGAGGAGAGGAGGAGATGAGGTGAGGAGGAGAGGAGGTGAGGAGGAGAGGAGGAGAGGAGGTGAGGATGTGAGGAGGAGAGGAGGAGAGGAGGTGAGGAGGAGAGGAGGTGAGGAGGTGAGGAGGAGAGGAGGAGAGGAGGTGAGGAGGAGAGGAGGAGAGGAGGAGATGAGGTGAGGAGGAGAGGAGGTGAGGAGGAGAGGAGGTGAGGAGGAGAGGAGGAGAGGAGGAGAGGAGGTGAGGAGGAGAGGAGGAGAGAACATGAGGAGGTGAGGAAGTGAGGAGGAGAGGAGGTGAGGAGGTGAGGAGGTGAGGAGGAGAGGAGGTGAGGAGGTGAGGAGATGAGGAGGAGAGGAGGAGAGGAGGTGAGGAGATGAGGAGGTGAGGAGGTGAGGAGGTGAGGAGGAGAGGAGGTGAGGAGATGAGGAGGTGAGGAGGAGAGGAGGAGAGGAGGAGAGGAGGAGATGAGGTGAGGAGGTGAGGAGGAGAGGAGGAGAGGAGGAGAGGAGGTGAGGATGTGAGGAGGAGAGGAGGTGAGGAGAGGAGGAGATGAGGAGAGGAGGAGAGGAGGTGAGGAGGAGAGGAGGAGAGGAGGAGAGGAGGTGAGGAGGAGAGGAGGAGAGGAGGTGAGGAGGAGAGGAGGTGAGGAGATGAGGAGATGAGGAGAGGAGGTGAGGAGGTGAGGAGGAGAGGAGGAGAGGACATGAGGAGGTGAGGAGGTGAGGAGGAGAGGAGGAGGTGAGGAGGTGAGGAGGTGAGGAGGTGAGGAGGTGAGGAGGAGAGGAGGTGAGGAGGTGAGGAGATGAGGAGGAGAGGAGGTGAGGAGGTGAGGAGGTGAGGAGGAGAGGAGATGAGGAGATGAGGAGGTGAGGAGGTGAGGAGGAGAGGAGGTGAGGAGATGAGGAGATGAGGAGGTGAGGAGGAGAGGAGGTGAGGATGTGAGGAGGAGAGGAGGAGAGGAGGTGAGGAGATGAGGAGGAGAGAAGGTGAGGAGATGAGGAGGTGAGGAGGAGAGGAGGAGAGGAGGAGAGGAGGTGAGGAGGAGAGGAGGTGAGGAGGTGAGGAGGAGAGGAGATGAGGAGATGAGGAGGTGAGAAGGTGAGGAGATGAGAATGTGAGGAGATGAGGAGGAGAGGAGATGAGGAGATGAGGAGGTGAGGAGGTGAGGAGATGAGGAGGTGAGGAGGTGAGGAGGTGAGGAGGAGAGGAGATGAGGAGATGAGGAGATGAGGAGATGAGGAGGTGAGGAGGAGAGGAGATGAGGAGATGAGGAGATGAGGAGATGAGGAGGTGAGGAGGTGAGGAGGAGAGGAGATGAGGAGATGAGGAGGTGAGGAGGTGAGGAGATGAGGAGGAGAGGAGGAGAGGAGATGAGGAGGTGAGGAGGTGAGGAGGAGAGGAGATGAGGAGGAGAGGAGATGAGGAGGTGAGGAGGAGAGGAGGTGAGGAGGAGAGGAGGAGGTGAGGAGGAGAGGAGGTGAGGAGGAGAGGAGGAGGTGAGGAGATGAGGAGGAGAGGAGGTGAGGAGGTGAGGAGAGGAGAGGAGGTGATGAGGAGAGGAGATGAGGAGGTGAGGAGGTGAGGAGGAGAGGAGATGAGGAGGTGAGGAGGTGAGGAGGTGAGGAGATGAGGAGAGGAGGAAAGGAGGAGGAGAGGAGGAGAGGAGGTGAGGAGGTGAGGAGATGAGGAGATGAGGAGGTGAGGAGAGGAGGAGAGGAGGTGAGGAGATGAGGAGGTGAGGAGGTGAGGAGATGAGGAGGAGAGGAGAGGAGGAGAGGAGGTGAGGAGAGGCGATGAGGAGATGAGGATAGGAGGAGGTGAGGAGGAGAGGAGAGGAGGAGAGGAGGTGAGGAGAGGAGATGAGGAGATGAGGAGAGGAGGAGATGAGGAGGTGAGGAGGAGAGGAGATGAGGAGGTGAGGAGTAGAGGAGATGAGGAGGTGAGGAGATGAGGAGGAGAGGAGGTGAGGAGATGAGGAGATGAGGAGATGAGGAGGTGAGGAGGTGAGGAGGTGAGGGGGAGAGGAGGAGAGGAGGTGAGGAGATGAGGAGGTGAGTAGGTGAGGAGGTGAGGAGGTGAGGAGGTGAGGAGGTGAGGAGGTGAGGAGGAGAGGAGGAGAGGAGATGAGGAGATGAGGAGGTGAGGAGGAGAGGAGGTGAGGAGGAGAGGAGATGAGGAGGAGAGGAGGTGAGGAGGAGAGGAGATGAGGAGATGAGGAGGTGAGGAGATGAGGAGGTGAGGAGGTGAGGAGGATAGGAGGAGAGGAGATGAGGAGGTGAGGGGGAGAGTAGGTGAGGAGGAGAGGAGGAGAGGAGGTGAGGAGATGAGGAGGTGAGGAGGTGAGGAGGTGAGGAGATGAGGAGATGAGGAGGTGAGGAGGAGGTGAGGAGGTGAGGATGAGAGGAGGTGAGGAGGAGAGTGAGGTGAGGAGGAGGTGAGGAGGTGAGGAGATGAGGAGGAGAGGAGGTGAGGAGGTGAGGAGGTGAGGAGGAGAGGAGGAGAGGAGGAGAGGAGGAGGTGAGGAGGTGAGGAGGAGGTGAGGAGGATGAGGAGGAGAGGAGGAGAGGAGGTGAGGAGGTGAGGAGGAGAGAAGGTGAGGAGGTGAGGAGGAGAGGAGATGAGGGAGATGAGGAGGTGAGGAGATGAGGAGATGAGGAGATGAGGAGGTGAGGAGATGAGGAGGTGAGGAGATGAGGAGATGAGGAGGAGAGGAGATGAGGAGATGAGGAGGAGAGGAGGAGAGGAGATGAGGAGATGAGGAGATGAGGAGGTGAGGAGGAGAGGAGGTGAGGAGGAGAGGAGGAGAGGAGGTGAGGAGGTGAGGAGGTGAGGAGGAGAGGAGGTGAGGAGATGAGGAGGTGAGGAGGAGAGGAGGTGAGGAGGAGAGGAGGAGAGGAGGTGAGGAGGAGAGGAGGAGAGGAGGAGAGGAGGTGAGGAGGAGAGGAGGAGAGGAAGGGAGAGGAGGAGAGGAGGAGAGATGAGAGGAGGAGGAGAGGAGGTGAGGAGGTGAGGAGGAGAGGAGGAGAGGAGGTGAGGAGGAGAGGAGGAGAGGAGGAGATGAGGTGAGGAGGAGAGGAGGTGAGGAGGAGAGGAGGAGAGGAGGTGAGGATGTGAGGAGGAGAGGAGAGGAGGAGAGGGTGAGGGAGGAGAGGAGGTGAGGAGGTGAGGAGGAGAGGAGGAGAGGAGGTGAGGAGGAGAGGAGGAGAGGAGGGATGAGGTGAGGAGGAGAGGAGGTGAGGAGGAGAGGAGGTGAGAGAGGAGAGAGGAGAGGAGGAGAGGAGGTGAGGAGGAGAGGAGGAGAGAACATGAGGAGGTGAGGAAGTGAGGAGGAGGGAGGTGAGGAGGTGAGGAGGTGAGGAGGAGAGGAGGTGAGGAGGTGAGGAGATGAGGAGGAGAGGAGGAGAGGAGGTGAGGAGATGAGGAGGTGAGGAGGTGAGGAGGTGAGGAGGAGAGGAGCGTGAGGAGATGAGGAGGTGAGGAGGAGAGGAGGAGAGGAGGAGAGGAGGAGATGAGGTGAGGAGGTGAGGAGGAGAGGAGGAGAGGAGGAGAGGAGGTGAGGATGTGAGGAGGAGAGGAGGTGAGGAGAGGAGGAGATGAGGAGAGGAGGAGAGGAGGTGAGGAGGAGAGGAGGAGAGGAGGAGAGGAGGTGAGGAGGAGAGGAGGAGAGGAGGTGAGGAGGAGAGGAGGTGAGGGAGATGAGGAGATGAGGAGAGGAGGTGAGGAGGTGAGGAGGAGAGGAGGAGAGGACATGAGAAGGTGAGGAGGTGAGGAGGAGAGGAGGAGGTGAGGAGGTGAGGAGGTGAGGAGGTGAGGAGGTGAGGAGGAGAGGAGGTGAGGAGGTGAGGAGATGAGGAGGAGAGGAGGTGAGGAGGTGAGGAGGTGAGAGGAGAGGAGATGAGGAGATGAGGAGGTGAGGAGGTGAGGAGGAGAGGAGGTGAGGAGATGAGGAGATGAGGAGGTGAGGAGGAGAGGAGGTGAGGATGTGAGGAGGAGAGGAGGAGAGGAGGTGAGGAGATGAGGAGGTGAGAAGGTGAGGAGATGAGGAGGTGAGGAGGAGAGGAGGAGAGGAGGAGAGGAGGTGAGGAGGAGAGGAGGTGAGGAGGTGAGGAGGAGAGGAGATGAGGAGATGAGGGAGGTGAGAAGGTGAGGAGATGAGAATGTGAGGAGATGAGGAGGAGAGGAGATGAGGAGATGAGGAGGTGAGGAGGTGAGGAGATGAGGAGGTGAGGAGGAGAGGAGGAGAGGAGATGAGGAGGTGAGGAGGAGAGGAGATGAGGAGGTGAGGAGGAGAGGAGGAGAGGAGGTGAGGAGATGAGGAGATGAGGTGAGGAGGTGAGGAGGAGAGGAGGAGAGGAGATGAGGAGGTGAGGATGTGAGGAGATGAGGAGGTGAGGAGGTGAGGAGATGAGGAGGTGAGGAGGTGAGGAGGTGAGGAGATGAGGAGGTGAGGAGGAGAGGAGATGAGGAGGTGAGGAGGAGAGGAGATGAGGAGGTGAGGAGGTGAGGAGATGAGGAGATGAGGAGGTGAGGAGGTGAGGAGGAGCATGTTGGTTTAGTGGTGGAGGTGATAATAAACATTTAATTTCATTAGCTGAAATATTCTAAAATCATTAAGTCTGCCTTGTGTGTGTGTGTGTGTGTGTGTGTGTGTGTGTGTGTGTGTGTGTGTTAGCGGCACGGTGGTGTAGTGGTTAACACTGTCGCCTCACAGCAAGAAGGTCCAGGGTTCGATTCCCGCTTGGGGACCAGGTTGCCGTGTTGCCAGGTACCCAGGTGGGGGATCTCCCAGGCCTTTCTGTGTGGAGTTTGCATGTTCTCCCCCTCTGTGCTCACAAGGGTTTCCCCCCCGATAAGATAAACCCAATGGAAAAACATGCACAACAGATCGCTAACGCTGTGGTGTCCTTGACGAAGACGGGGCACGGCTCACGTTGACGTCCTATCTGCTCCCGGCTGCCCATGGGGGGAAGGGACAACGGATGGGAAAAGTGCAGAGAGACATTTCATCTGCGACTCAGTGCATGTGTCGTGTGTTCCTGTGGGTCGCCCATTCTCGCGTGTGTGTGTTTAAACTGCATGACAAATAAAGACTTCTAGTCTAACAATTACTATAATACTTCAGCCACCTTCTCTTCTCTTTTTCGTTGGGAGGAAAGCGGTAATAAGACATTGTTTTGTTGACATCATAACAGTTAAATAATCAACAGAAAAGCATTACATTGCAAAATAATATGTCCATGTCTGTAGTGTCGCGCAAACACACACACACACCACACACACACACACACACACACACACACACACACACATAGAACGATAGTTCCCTCTCTCCACCGTGTAACTCGACTCCCCCTACTGGTTGAACCAGGCATTGCTGCGTCACCACCCGTCAACTCGCCTCACATAGGCGTCACCAAGCTTGGTGTCGGCGGGAGAGGTTTGATGTTCCAGTGCTCCATCTGTACACATGATCATCATGCAACATTAACACAATAACTGCCACGCAATATCAGCATCTTATAGCTCTACCGCCACGCTGTAAACGAGGGGGAGTCGCTCACCTTGTTTGCAGGGCTATATTTAAATATTATAGCTATATCTGATATACTATTGCCCATTCGACATCGGGTATCTATCGTTCAAGATGTGGGAAAGTAATACTATTTCCATTCATACATTCTCGTTTTATACCGTGGTGAATATAAGTATTAGTTTTTAGAGTGGTCTGGGGTGTTTTCCTAGAACGCTAGTTATAGGCCCTGACGCATATTATACTTAAATCCATTGCCATTTCATCCCTATAGATATAGACGCTACAATTAAAAATCCAAATGCATATGATCGGTGTTGTGAAGGGCCAGATTAAAGCTGAGAATCTACATTTATTGTTTTATATACATTGTATATTATTTATATATACACGGTATATCCCTTTAAGCCTGCGTTCGAATCATAGTAATATTCGCTCTTCTTATTGGATAACGCCCTCGGCGCCAGACCGCAAGCCCCCAAAGTCAGGTTCAAAGACGAGCCCGGGCATGTCGCAACATGCCCGGAGACAGCGTATTGATTCGAGACGAGAACTGAGGTTCAGGACTAGATAACCACTTAAGTATATATGCTGCGGCAGGTGCGAACAGTAGTCGCTCATCGTTGTTCATCAAGTTCATCCCGAGTCAACGTGTAGTGAAGTGAGCAGCAGTGCGTCTAACAGAGCGTTGAGAACCACGTGCGAATTGAATAGTAAAGTGTCAGATTAATGCAGTAACGTCAAGTTCGACTTAGTTTAATGTGAAGTAAATAGTCGTTAATTTATTGTATATCGTGCCAACCACAGGTTCGTTCGTGTTGTAGCATTACCCAGCGGTTCGTTCGTGTTAGCTAGTGGACCTTAGCCAGTGCGCGTGGACTAAATACCTTAGTACCAGCACACGAGGAGGCCTAGTCGGAGAACCTGCTGGACATGTGCACAGGGAGAACCAGCGGGCGGCGATTGCAGAACCATTACTGGTTGGATTATATTGATTGTGGAACGTGTTACCCGGAGAAGAGCATCGTTAATCTCCACTGTCGTTTGGGGGTTTACCCTTGTGAGGATTTACATTCGGGCTGGCCTCATAAACCGAGGCTAGCTGGCTATCATCGTTTGCTATCGAGCATTGAATTACAGTTATTGCTTTTGTTGCTGATCGTTGGATTTACAAGGACTGGCTTCTGTACGTGAATCCCCTTATTCTTCATTGAATCAGACTGAGTATCCGAACATTCCTCTATCCTCCAGACCTTACAACTCTGGGAGGAACCCAGTGTCTCCAGGCGGTACCAGCGTTGCCCTCTATAATTGCTATTATACGCCAGGTGGCGTCAGCCTAGTACCCATCGTAGGAATCATTCTATTCCCAGTGACTTATGCTACTGACTGACTTTATGCATATTCTTCGCCATACAAGCGTGACCCTAATTCTCATTCTGTAACCTAATGTTGCATAATAATAAAATACCCTCAAATACTATTTCTTTGTCAATGCCGGTGTTATTATGAGTGTCCACCATATCTATTCGATGTACTGTCTGGCCAGTAATTAAAGTACATACCTAGCAGTGGTTTAATCTATCACAATCTTTAATACAGTCAGGGTTTTGTAACCCCTCAGTTACAATCGGTATATATTATGTTCCATCATGCATGAAGGAAATGGGGGGGGGGGGGTCGTTTATGATTAATTGATTGTCAATAACGGCATACGTTGATCAGATGTATTTGCAATGAAAGAAATGGACAATCAAGCTGGAATTAACGTTAGATTGCTCTTACTTCCGGCTGATGATCCTGCTGAAAAAATATTCCAATTATTTGATTGCCATCTGCTAGATCCTATGTCCATTTGGCCGACGCCATAAACCCCAAAAGTATAACGATTCTTGCGTCTCGAAGGCGATTCAATGCACTTGACTGGATTCACGTTACAAGAAAACTGCGCCCGGGAAGACATTTACCGATGCACAGAGCCATACTTCCTGTAGAAAGTAAGTGCAACATTGGCCGAAATCCACCAGGCGGCGGTATCGGGCTGTTGCAATAGCAGAGTTTCCCAGAGCATTGCTGGATGAATTATGAATGGAAATAGCGAATAAATGAAATGTGTTAACCCTTTCACTGCCACACGACAGAAGGTTAGCCCTTTACTATCACACAACCGACGGCGATGCTCCATCATTAGCCGAGCCAATGATGCTAATGATGGAGCATCGCCGTCGGTTGTGTGATAGTAAAGGGCTAACCTTCTGTTGTGTGGCAGTGAAAGGGTTAAGGCAAGATGTCAAGGTTGAAATTGATACGTTTAGACTTTAGTTTAGTTTTACAACAGAAATAAAAAATGTGCTATAATGAAAGTACAGAAAAAAGGTAGGCCTACCGTCGGGTACCTGAATCGATTCCCAGGTTCCAATGTGAACGGTACCCAACCCTATTCCCTAGTTTTTGTTTGTTTGTTTGTTTTCCAGAAGCGGTTCGTTGTCCCACAGCCCCGACCAGAGAAGCCATGCTGCCCATTGGTCGGCTCCGCGGAGGACTCCTCCCATACCCAGAGGGCGGCTAAATCCGATAGGAGGATCCAAACATTCAGGCCCGGCCTACCAACACCTCCAGGAGATGGAGTCATCTGAGCGGGAGGCTGACGCGCTGAGAGGGTGAGAAAGTGATATCAAAGTTGTAACTGACATTTTGCCACTGAAATGTATGCATTTGTAATGTTTCATCAGCTTCATCACAACATAAAGATCATCGTTGCAGTGCTCTCAAAGAGTCCGACGATGTCTTTTAAACTCTTGCTTACAAGGGGGAATGTCAATGTTGTTTTGAGAATTCACATAATGTTCTTCCTGAGCCCCGGGCAGGGGCGAGGAGCTTCCTATAGGCGACATAGGCGGTTGCCTAGAGCAGGGGTTCCCAAACTTTTCAGGCCGCGACCCCCAAATAACGGTGTCAGAGAGCCGCAACCCCCACTATTATACGAGGTAGGAAAAAAAAATTACAAAAAATTATAAATGGAAATGTATGGTTGAAACATGCACACGTTCAAACGCACACACACTAATAAGCATTGGAGGCTTTTAACCAGGGCCGGACTGGGGAACTCATTCAGGCCAGGAAATATAGTGCAGAATATCAGGCCACTTTTTAAGCAGGGGGTCTGGGGGCTTCATTAACTTAAGGGGCAACCACCTTGAGCCTAGCACGCCCCCTAGGTTGCCGCACGCAATCCCCCCTGTTTTAACATCGAAGGTTAGCTCAACTCGTTCGGCGCCTTGCTGTGGAGCCTGCGGTCCAGTTGGTGATGAGTTCAAATCACTTCAATTTTTTTTTTTTTTTTTTTTTTTTTTTTTTTTACGTTTAATTAATTTATCGCCTCTCTATATAAACGTCTTTCTTTCGCCGGTTAAGTTTAGGCATTCTTTCGGAGTTGGTTAAGGTTAGAGTTTGTCGCAGGTGGGGGACCTGGTGACAGCTGGGGGAGAGAGAGAGAGAGAGAGAGAGAGAGAGGAGAGAGAGAGAGAAGAGAGAGAGAGAGAGAGAGGAGAGGAGAGAGAGAGAGAGAGAGAGAGAGGAGAGAGAGAGAGAGAGAGAGAGAGAGAGAGAGAGAGAGAGAGAGAGAGCCCTGACACACAGCCAAGCGCTCTCCATTTCCTAAGACTATTGTAGTTTGGAAACTATTCTTTATTTCACTCGCGGGGCGGTCATGGAAAATAATAACATTTTCATGAAAGATGTGCACAATTTGAAAGATTATCCAAAAATCAAGTCAATGAGGTCATTTTTATACATGAGCCCCCTGAACTAGGTGATGAAATGGAGCCTCTCTCTCTCTGTCTCTCTCTCTCTCTCTCTCTCTCTCTCTCTCTCTCTCTCTCTCTCTCTCTCTCTCTCTCTCTCTCTCTCTCTCTCTCTGTCTCTCTCTCTCTCTCTGTCTCTCTCTCTCTCTCTCTCTCCTTCTCTCCTTTCAACAGTTGAAATTTCAAAAGCCTGCTTCTTTTTTCTTTAAGAAGGGAGGGAGCTTCCTGCTCTCTTTGTCTGTCTCTCTGCTAGAGCGAAGATAAAAACCAGGTCAGGCTCCGTTGTGTCTACTGCAGTGGTGCAGAGTGGCATCGGTTCAGAGGAGGAGCTCAGGCCTGGTGGCAGGACGGGGATATCTGCCCCTTTCTCTCTCTTGTCGTGTTAACGGTGTCTCTAACCACGTGTGGTGATTTAACAGCTTGTTATAACCGAGGATCTGCCCCTTTCTCTCTCTTGTCGTGTTAACGGTGTTCTAACCACGTGTGGTGATTTAACAGCTTGTTTAACCGAGGGACTTAGTACAGGACAGATAGCCATTGTGCCAGACAATTTCACAGTTTCTTCACAACGAAGTTGCCATGTTGCAGCATAAGATGTGGGACATTCCATGAAAATGATAACATTTGGGTTTGCGATGTTTGATGAGGTAGAAAAGGGACAACAAATTTAATTATAATAAGTGTGTTTCCACAAGGTGGAATCTATTGTGTTGTTAACATGATATATGTGACCAGGCCCACTGGCCCAGCAGTTTGTGGCATATCTTTATGGATTATGAAAGTACATAATGAAAGCATACATTTAAATCTGAAGATATTTGAAGAAGATATGCTTATTTTAATCTAGTTAAACCTCAGTCTCGGAGCAGGGGAAAATAAAGAGAAAATCCAATCTAAAGTTTGGCTGCCGCTGCGCCCGGTCACTGATAATAATGTAATAATAATAAAACTTTATTTGTAGAGCACCTTTCATACAGAAACTGCAGCTCAAAGTGCTTCACAACGGAAAAAAGCATAAAATGAGCACATAAAGTGCAAACATATAAAATCACAGTTTTTCACATTAGGATCTAACATCCCAACAGGCCACGTTGTTTATGTTTTGATGTAGTTTTAAAAATAGACAATAATAAAAAGAGTAAGATAGAATAGACAGAGTAAAATAGTGCAATAGTAGATAGATAGATAGATAGATAGATAGATAGATAGATAGATAGATAGATAGATAGATAGATAGATAGATAGATAGATAGATAGATAGATAGATAGATAGATAGATAGATAGATAGATAGATAGGTAGATAGATAGATAGATAGATAGATAGATAGATAGATAGATAGATAGATAGATAGATAGATAGATAGATAGATAGATAGATAGATAGATAGATAGATAGATAGATAGATAGATAGATAGATAGATAGATAGATAGTAGGTAGGTAGATAGATAGATAGATAGATAGATAGATAGATAGATAGATAGATAGATAGATAGATAGATAGATAGATAGATAGATAGATAGATAGATAGATAGATAGATAGATAGATAGATAGATAGATAGATAGATAGATAGATAGATAGATAGATAGATAGATAGATAGATAGATAGATAGATAGATAGATAGATAGATAGATAGATAGATAGATAGATAGATAGATAGATAGATAGATAGATAGATAGATAGATAGATAGATAGATAGATAGATAGATAGATAGATAGATAGATAGATAGATAGATAGATAGATAGATAGATAGATAGATAGATAGATAGATAGATAGATAGATAGATAGATAGATAGATAGATAGATAGATAGATAGATAGATAGATAGATAGATAGATAGATAGATAGATAGATAGATAGATAGATAGATAGATAGATAGATAGATAGATAGATAGATAGATAGATAGATAGATAGATAGATAGATAGATAGATAGATAGATAGATAGATAGATAGATAGATAGATAGATAGATAGATAGATAGATAGATAGATAGATAGATAGATAGATAGATAGATAGATAGATAGATAGATAGATAGATAGATAGATAGATAGATAGATAGATAGATAGATAGATAGATAGATAGATAGATAGATAGATAGATAGATAGATAGATAGATAGATAGATAGATAGATAGATAGATAGATAGATAGATAGATAGATAGATAGATAGATAGATAGATAGATAGATAGATAGATAGATAGATAGATAGATAGATAGATAGATAGATAGATAGATAGATAGATAGATAGATAGATAGATAGATAGATAGATAGATAGATAGATAGATAGATAGATAGATAGATAGATAGATAGATAGATAGATAGATAGATAGATAGATAGATAGATAGATAGATAGATAGATAGATAGATAGATAGATAGATAGATAGATAGATAGATAGATAGATAGATAGATAGATAGATAGATAGATAGATAGATAGATAGATAGATAGATAGATAGATAGATAGATAGATAGATAGATAGATAGATAGATAGATAGATAGATAGATAGATAGATAGATAGATAGATAGATAGATAGATAGATAGATAGATAGATAGATAGATAGATAGATAGATAGATAGATAGATAGATAGATAGATAGATAGATAGATAGATAGATAGATAGATAGATAGATAGATAGATAGATAGATAGATAGATAGATAGATAGATAGATAGATAGATAGATAGATAGATAGATAGATAGATAGATAGATAGATAGATAGATAGATAGATAGATAGATAGATAGATAGATAGATAGATAGATAGATAGATAGATAGATAGATAGATAGATAGATAGATAGATAGATAGATAGATAGATAGATAGATAGATAGATAGATAGATAGATAGATAGATAGATAGATAGATAGATAGATAGATAGATAGATAGATAGATAGATAGATAGATAGATAGATAGATAGATAGATAGATAGATAGATAGATAGATAGATAGATAGATAGATAGATAGATAGATAGATAGATAGATAGATAGATAGATAGATAGATAGATAGATAGATAGATAGATAGATAGATAGATAGATAGATAGATAGATAGATAGATAGATAGATAGATAGATAGATAGATAGATAGATAGATAGATAGATAGATAGATAGATAGATAGATAGATAGATAGATAGATAGATAGATAGATAGATAGATAGATAGATAGATAGATAGATAGATAGATAGATAGATAGATAGATAGATAGATAGATAGATAGATAGATAGATAGATAGATAGATAGATAGATAGATAGATAGATAGATAGATAGATAGATAGATAGATAGATAGATAGATAGATAGATAGATAGATAGATAGATAGATAGATAGATAGATAGATAGATAGATAGATAGATAGATAGATAGATACTTTATTAATCCCCTTGGGGAAATTCAGGGTATCTCGCAGCTCACATAGTATACAGACATTTGACCATTCCCATACAGTAGTTACACGTTATGTCTGCATCATGAATTAAAATAAGTACATGATAAAATTCAATTAAATCATACCCATCAATATTAAAATTAAAATTAAAATAGGAGCGTGATTAGATAAAAGCAGGTGTATAAAACAGGTGTAAAAACAGATGTAAAAACAGGTGTAAAAACAGGTGTAAAAACAGGTGTAACTATAATACGCTGTTGTACAGTCTGATGGCTGTGGGGACAAAGGACCTCCTGTGCCGCTCAGTCCGTGAGTGCAGGGAGATGAGCCGTCCGCTGCGACTGCTGCTCTGCCCCACCAGGGTGTGGTGGAGAGGGTGGTTGGTATTGCCCATGATGGCCAGCAGCTTGCTCTGAGTGCGGCTCTCCACCACGGTCCCCAGTGGGTCCAGTCTCCTCCCTACCACTGAGCCAGCCTTCTTGACCAGCTTATCCAGCCGTCTGGTATCCCTGGCCGTGGTATTACCACCCCAACAGACAGTGGCGTAGAGGAGCACACTTGACACCACTGCCTGATAAAACATAAACAACATTTCCCCACACACATTAAAAGACCTGAGCCTCCTAAGGAAGAACAGCCTGCTCTGTCCTTTCTTGTAAAGTGCTTCCGCATTAGCAGCCCAGGCCAGCTTATCGTCCAGGTGCACTCCTAAATATTTGTATGATTGCACCGTCGCAATGTTGTTTCCCCGTATGCTGACTGGTTGCAGAGGTGGTTTCGACCTGCGGAAATCCAGTACCATCTCCTTGGTCTTTGTTGCGTTGAGGAGAAGGCCGTTCCGTTCGCTCCAGTCGCTGAAGGCCCCCACCTGGTCCCTGTACTCTCCCTCCTGTCCCTTCCTCACACACGCCACAATCGCTGTGTCGTCCGAATATTTTTGGACGTGGCAAGACTCAGAGTTGTAGTTGAAGTCTGCCGTGTAGAGGGTGAACAGGATGGAAGCGAGAACAGTCCCCTGTGGGGCCCCAGTGCTGCTGACCACTGTCTCCGAGACACAGTTGCCCATTCTAACAAACTGGAGGAGGTATCCACCCCCATCTTCCTGAGCTTGTCTTTAAGTATGGGAGGTTGAATAGTATTAAAAGCGCTCGAAAAATCAAAAAACATGATCCTCACATAACTCCCCGGCTCATCCAGGTAGGAGTAGGCCCGATGTAGCATGTAGAGGACCGCGTCGTCCACCCCGATGCTCTCCCGATACCCAAACTGCAGGGGGTCAAGGGCGTGTTCAGTCTGTGGCCTCAGATGGTGTAGAAGCAGCCTCTCCAGTGTCTTCATGATGTGTGACGTGAGGGCCACCGGTCTGTAGTCGTTGAGCTCGACCGGGCGCCCAGCTTTGGGTACCGGCACAAGACATGATGTTTTCCACAGGACCGGCACCCTCATGTCCCGCAGGCTCATATTGAAGAGCTTCTGGAGCGGCTCAGCCAGTTGGTCTGCACAGAGCTTCAGCAGCCTCGAACACACGCCATCCGGGCCAGCCGCCTTTCCTGGATGCAGTTTCCTAAGTTCCGCCCTCACCTCATCTACTGTGAGGGACAAGGGGGGGGGGGGGCTGGGTGACACAGGGGGGGGGGGGGCAGGTGACAGGGGGGGGGGGACTAGGTCACTGGGGGGGGCTAGGTGACAGGGGGTGGAGCCAGCAATATGTAGTAGAATAGAATAGACATGAAATTAGCACATAAAGCAAACATATAAAATCAGTTTTAAATAGTTTAAAATAGTTCCGGGATTACTGTTTAATAGTTCAAAGTCGTCTTTACCTTCTCTGTTTGGTATCCACAGTTTAAAACTTGACAGTCTTCCCCAGTGATGCATTCTTCATGGGATGGGGTTGCACGCAGAGCAGCCAAAGTTTTGTGAGCAGAAGCACGTGCACACAGCTGCACTCGCCAACTCACTATAAGTACCCACCTGGGCTACTTTGCATATCAATAGCGCCGGTCGTCAGGTGTGTTAAAGACGTTCTCAGATACATTCACACAGAACTTGTGAATGGAATGTGTTACATTCCATTCGTAGAGGCAATTAGGCATCGTCTTTAGTCTGTGCTTAAGCGAGGGAACATTTATGGGCATGCGCGGGAGCGTGCGTGCAATCAGTGTTGATATGAGGAACGCAATAGAATAGAATAGAATAGAAATACTTTTATTATCCCGTGGGAAATTTGACACTGCAAATCGCTCAACATTTAAACATTTAAACATTTAGACAGGACAGGTCACGAATTAGAATAATAACACAAATCAAATCAAGTTGCCTAGGATAAGAGTAGAGTAAAGTAGAATCAAAATAAAATAAAATATACAGTAAATAAATACAGTAAAAATATACTGAGCATGGGGGAAGGGGGGGGGGGTATAGGTAGTAAAAACAACACAGCAGTGTAAACAAATTGGTCAATATAATTAACTATCTAACTAAATCAAAATCAAATCAAATCAACATTTATTTATAAGGCCCGACAACACACGTTAATGTCCCCATGGGCCGTACAGGGCCCTGTTTCTTGTACGTGGTTCAACTAAGTCGATCAAGATCTCATTATCCAGCTTCAGTTAACCCGATGTTTGAAGCCGGGATTTTCCTGTTCCACGAAGGTGGATTCAGTCTCGTTAACTCAAGCCAGACTTGCGACTCAGGCTAAATGCGCGCGGCCGCTTTAGGTGAAAAGCCAGCACGTATCGATGGCAGAGATCCTGATTCTCTAACGGCATTGATTGATTAATTGATTTAAGACTTTATTGACAGATTGCAATACGGCTCAATCGCCTCGCCGACAAGTTAAATGCGTTAT
Source organism: Notolepis coatsorum (assembly GCF_963971535.1). Taxonomy (NCBI): domain Eukaryota; kingdom Metazoa; phylum Chordata; class Actinopteri; order Aulopiformes; family Paralepididae; genus Notolepis; species Notolepis coatsorum. The sequence goes on from NW_028171777.1 coordinate 17,495, forward strand.
CTATAGGCTAATTTTAAGTCCCTCATTACCTCAATCAATCAGATTATATTTCTTTAAACTTGCCTGCTGTATTGAATAATCAAATGAGATCTTGCTAGCGAAAATAATTAGTTAACTGTTATACAGAATTACGATACGGCTCTCTTACCCATTGATTGATGTATAGTCAATCTTTAACTTATCTCCAATGTGGTCTAACGGGTTGTTCTTTTGACTTTCACACAGACGACCGGGGTTCGAGACCCTAGTCGTCTCCTTCTTTTTGCAATATAGGAATAATTCAATTTGGTGCACGTTGAGAGCTATATAAAGAATGACATCCTCAATGCATGTAGATTTATAATATTTTAACTTAAAACCAGGCTACTTTGGCGTATAATCATTAATATTATATTCAAAAAAATCATATTGGAAACACCGGGTTTTGAACCCCGGTCACTGGGTTGGCAGGCTTGAGCACTACCGCTGCACCACTGTGCCAGATGGGATAAATTCATTGTTTATACATTAATGAACGAGAGACCCGTGTTTAGAATATCCTTTGTTTTGAATGAAGTTTATCTCTTTATCCTCATTCATTAATGTGACGTCAACGGCTCATTCAATTTCTCAAATCCGTCAAACAGCGCATCTCATCAGACATCTTAATCCCAGTTACAATTAAAATAACCACATAATGTGTACATCGCACGAGCGAGCGCCACCGTCGCCACGGTATATATAACGTGCATTATTTAGGACAAAGTGAATTTAGTATCAGCATTTTGGGTCTATTTTACATTTCAAAAGCCCCCTCTGGAAGAATGGAGCACAAAAACGTAATTCAGAATGGTATAATGCAGATCGTAGACTGTGGGAATAGTTTCAGGAAACGGGCTGTCACTTCTTTGCGGGGGCGTGGCTCTGCGTGATCCGGCTAACTTGAACTTGAACTCTGCTTTCGACCAGGCTCAAACTTTTGGATCTGTTGTCATGGTGATTTGGAAAATCCACGTACATGGAACCGGAAAGTCTGGCTAACTCAGTTATCCAGTTAAAGTTATCCGGCTAACTCAGTTATCCAGGTACAAGAAACAGGGCCCAGGTCTTCTTTAAACAAGTCAAGAAGAAAACATAACAATAAGTCAAGAACAGAACAAGAACACCATAAGGTCCAAACATTTTTAGATGAATGCAAAAAATTAAAATTAAAAATTAAAGAATGCAAGCACTCCCAGACATACCCCACGCGAAGGTAAGGAAAAACTCACTAAAACCTAACAATAGGGAAAAAATCTCCACAGGCAGTGTGGAGGAGAGAAACCTTAGAAGGGCCATTCAAGGGGGGATCTCCCTTCTTAGATGTTGGTGATAGTAGTGTTGCAGACGGACAGTTGGTAAGCATGCACTCATGTGTGTAGTGAAACACAGATGAGTGCATGCAATAGCAACTGAACATTTTGAAAGATTAAAGATAAAGCAAATAGCGATAGCAACTGAACATTTTGAAAGATTAAAGATAGAGCTGATAGCGGATCTATTTGAGGCACAGGGGCGGCGCAAAGAGGGTCACGTCCTCCCCGTCTTAGTCACGGGACATTCAACACTCCGGTCATTGCTCAGGGACAGCCGGAGACAGGGAGATAGGGGGCGGCGCAGAGAGGGTCGCGAATTCCCCGACATCATCGCGGGACGTCCGGCACTCCGGTCACCACTACGAGACCTCCGGAGACAGGGGGGCAGGCAGAGGGGGTCGCAACCTCCCGGCCTTCATCACGGGATGTCCGACACTCCGGTCAACACTCCAGGACAGCAAGTCATAGGGAGACAGGGAGACGGGACAGGCGTTAGACAGCTCATGTGATTGTAGTGGGCGGACATGGCAATAGATACAAGTGGTAAGCATATATGTGAATGGAGTTGTTACGACCCCTGTGAGTCTAAGGGTAAAGGGCTGTAACATAACAGTTGGTTGACAGAAAAGATGGACCAGGTTTGTAAACAACAATGATATTTATTGAATAGAGGCAAAGGAAGCACATGTAGCTCAGGGGTGAGCCCAGGCCAAAACAACAAACAAACACCACTATACTCCAAATAAACACAATCTAATCTATGGTAAAAGAGATTACATTACCTAAACTACTCTTACCTAACCAAAACAGGAGAAAACAATGTCCAAAGGAAATGGCAGCTCACCCCATCTGTGCTTCCTGAGAAAGAGAGAAAAACACATTAATTATACAGAAACAAAAGCAGAATATATGCAAAAACAAACTATAACGGACAATGCTCTCTCTGTGGCCATACACACACAAGGAAATTACTACTAAGCGCCAAAGGCCAATAAACGAGATGCAATACTGTCAAAGTTACAGGTTTACCAAAATGACAACAAGCCTAGCCTCATGCCAGAGAGAGAGAAAGACTGAAGTGAGAAGCCATGTTTTAACAGGTGTGGGGTGATCCATGATTGGGTGGTGTGGATTGAGTGTTGGAGTCTGAAGCCATCCACCAATCGGTGCTGTATTGCAATAATGGAAGAATTGACCAATGGTGAAGGGAACAATGGCTGGAGGGAGGAAACAAACAAAATGTAGAACACACACACATGGAGACACACACTGGGGAATATATACATTGGGATGTAACACCCCCATACATAAGACAAAAAACATGCCTACATAAACTACCAACTAAACATGTTTTTTTTTTTCCTTTAACAACGAGATAACATCCCCGAGATAACATGCACTCCAAAACAAAGAGCTATGAAAAAACTAGCAGCAACATAAAACGAGTCCACAGCAACATAGACCGAGTAGACAGCAAAAATAGATCAAGTCGACAGCAATATACAGTAGAACGAGTCGACAGCAAAATAGAACAAGTCGACAGCACGAGAGATTTAACTCCGAGATAGAGCATCCGCCAACACATTCTCAGACCCCTTCTTATGCTTTATGCTGAGGTTATAATTTTGCACTATGAGCGCCCAATGCATGAGGCGCTGATTGTGATTGTACATCCGCAACAGAAAAACCAATGGGTTGTGGTCGGTGTATACTACCACTGGTAATACGCTCGAACCGACATACACCTCAAAATGTTGCAACGCATACAACATAGCCAAAGTCTCCTTTTCAATAGTGGAATAGTTTAGTTGATGTTTGTTAAATTTCCGGGAGAAATAACAAACCGGGTGACTGACACCATCATGATCTTCCTGTAATAACACCCCTCCAGCTCCCACCCCGCTGGCATCCACCTCCAGCTGGAACGGCAGGGAGAAATCTGGAGCAGAGAGAAACAGGGGAACTGCATAAGAGAGCTTTAACACTATCAAATGCATTTTGACAATCAGCTGTCCAAATGAATGGTTTGGACGGGCTACACAGGCTAGTGAGAGAAGTGACGACAGAAGAAAAGTTCCGGCAAAAACCACGGTAATACCCAGCCATCCCAAGGAATCTACGCAATTCCCGCCTAGTAGTAGGCACTGGAAAAGTTGTGATTGCAGATATTTTTGCATCCACCGGACGCACTTGGCCTTGTCCTACCTGCTTACCAAGATAGGTAACCGTAGCCTTGCCGAACTCACACTTGGCAAGGTTAAGGGTCAGGGAGGCTCCAGCCAAGCGGTCAAAGACAGTTTGCAAGGTTGTCATGTGGTCACGCCAGTTGGTCGAATAGACAACCAGGTCATCGAGATAGGCATTACAATTTGGAACACCAGCCAGGACTAGGGTCACCAGTCGCTGGAAAGTGGCCGGGGCATTACGCATTCCAAAAGGCATTACAGTATATTGCAAAAAATTGTCAGGAGTAACAAACGCAGAGATTTCCGAGGCACGGGGGGTCAAAAGGACTTGCCAGTAACCCTTTAACAAATCTAGTTTGCTAACATAGGTGGCAGATCCAAGGTTGTCAATACAATCTTCCATGCGGGGCAGTGGGAAGGAATCAGGCACGGTGACAGCATTTACCTTTCGGAAATCAGTACAAAATCTAGGAGTTCCATCCGATTTGGGAGCTAACAAGCAAGGTGAACTCCAGGGACTGCAACTTGGCTAAACCATGTTTTAACAAATAGTCAACCTCCTGTTGCATCATGGCCCTCTTGGTGATGTTAACACGGTATGCATGTTGCTTGATAGGCACAGCATTGTTAACATTAATATCATGGGCCAATACAGAAGTACAGGAGGGAACATCACCAAACAGAGCCATGTAGGCCTGAATCAAATTTGTGATGTCCTCTCGCTGCTCCTCAGGTAAGTGTGCTAAGTGAGTGGGCAGGTTGAATAACATCTCAGTGTTGGACAATCTAGCACCCTGATGGGCTGCATTGCGCAACTCCAAGCCATCTACGTCCTCACCACTAACGTCAGGAGAGTCCAGAACTATTGGAGTTGAGGCAACAGCAGAGACGGCCAGTCCGGCTGTCTGGTCTGAGGTCTTCACCTGCACACTATCTCTGGAAAAATATGGTTTAAGCATATTGATGTGGCAAACACGAGAGTGACGTTTACGATCAGGGGTGCGAACCACATAGTCTGTATCACTTATCTTCTTGTCTATTGCATACGGTCCGGAAAAACGAGCGGAAAGAGCAGAACCAAGGATAGGTAACAGGACTAGAACCTTATCACCTGGCTGGAAAGATCGAGAAACAGCTTTCTCGTCATAGCGCCGTTTCATAGTTCTCTGGGAAGAAGAGAGCGCTTATTTTGCGAGAGAGCACGCCTGATGCAGTCGCTCTCGAAACTGGCTAACAAAATCTAGAACATTAGTGGGTGTGCTGGCACCCTTTGACATGAACCGTTCTTTAAGAACTTTCAGAGGCCCTCTAACAGTGTGCCCAAAAACGAGCTCAGCAGGACTGAAACCAAGAGACTCCTGTATGGTCTCTCGCGCAGCAAATAGAACAAGGGGGACACCCTCATCCCAATCTTTCTCTGTGTCTAAGCAATATTTACGCAGCATGGACTTTAAGGTCTGATGCCAACGTTCTAGAGCCCCCTGAGTTTCAGGGTGGTAGGCACTGGACACTATATGTCGGATACCCAGGGACTGTAACACTTGCTCAAATAACCTAGACAGGAAGTTGGTGCCTTGGTCCGTTTGTACTACCTTAGGCAGTCCAAACGTGGAGAAGAACTTCATCAAAGCCTTAATTATTACAGGCGCTGTAATTCTGCGAAGAGGGATAGCCTCAGGGAAACGGGTGGCGGTACACATTATTGTCAACAAAAACTGATTGCCGGCTTTGGTCCTTGGCAACGGACCAATACAGTCAACTATGACATGTTCAAATGGTTCACCGACCGCTGGTATAGGACAGAGGGGAGCAGGTGGAATTACCTGGTTTGGCTTTCCGGTGATCTGACAAGTACTACAGGTACGACGGTACTGTGCTACATCGGACTTCAAACCGGGCCAAAAGAAATGTTGAAGTATTCTGTTGTATGTTTTAGTGACTCCCAAGTGTCCAGACCAAGGGTGGTCATGGGCCAAGAACAGTACATGCTGACGATAAACTGCAGGGACAACAATCTGATAAACAGTGCTCCAGTCTGGTACCTGATCTGGTAGCCCTATCTCCGATTGTGCATGCTCTGCCAGTCTAGTACCATGGGACCTCCATGTACGCATCAAAACTCCTTCATCCACAAAATAAGAATGCAACTCTCTCCTCTGTTCTGTTTCAAGAGAAGAGAAACATTTTGCAAGAGAAGGGTCAGCCTTCTGGGCAGTAATTAGCATTTCACGAGTAACGGGTAACTTCAAAGCGTCGGAACTAGTTACAGTTGTCTGTGGGGGTACCTTACTATGAGTCGGTGGTTTGTCAGCGGTATCAGAAGTTGGAGCCAGCAACTCCTCCCTGACAAAGGCTGAAGCAAAAACAGAGTCAGACAAATTAATTTCATCACCTCTCTTTTTCAATTGAGCCCGAGTGACAACACTTGCAGAAAAAACTTCAGGGAAGTTCTGTGACAAGTCATCAGGCAGAGAATCTGTGTCTGGGTGATCCAACACTTCCAGCACAGCGTTCACCTGTCCTCCAGCTAAATCATTTCCCATGATAAAGGAAATGCCTTTAACTGGCAAGGAAGGTCTCACCCCTATTTTAAAGAAACCAGTGACCAAATCAGATTGTACATGAATACAGTGTAACGGGGCTGGCACGAAACCCATCTCAATACCTTGAACTAGGACACTAGAACCACAGGAAGATTTCTCAGACAGAGGTAGTACATCAGAGAGGATAAAGGATTGTGAGGCTCCAGTATCTCGTAAGATCTGAACTGTACACTGATCTTTTGGATCCCCTGTCAAGGAAACTAAACCCTTGGAAGTAAATGGCCTGAAACAAGGATCGAGAACATCCTGATCATTGTGCATCTGTTGATCGGAATCAGGTGCCATTTTAATCAGACCAACCCCTTTGGGTTGTCTAAAGTTCTGAGAGGACGGTTGCTGCTTATGTTTCAATGTTAAACAGTCAGAAATAACATGACCAGATTTATGACAGTAGTAACATGTCCGCTCATCTTTTGAGCGTGGAGGTGACATCTTTGGTCGGGGGTGTGTGAATTCTGAATGGTTGGGGACAGAAGGCCTCTGAGAGAAATCATGGGGGAGAAACGAGTCACGCCTATCTACAAACACAGTTTTATGGGTTAGCGCAAACTCATCAGCTAATACAGCAGCTTGCTGCAGAGTGGACACTTTCTGCTCACTCAGGTAAATTACAATACGCTCTGGCAAACGATTCTTAAACTCTTCTAATAGAATGAGTTCTCTGAGAGAGTTAAGATCTAAGGCCTTGCTTGCTGCACACCATTTATCAAAGAGAGTTCCCTTCTCTCTAGCAAACTCTACAAAGGTCTGGTTGACAGCTCTCTTGTGACTGCGAAACCTCTGCCTATAAGCTTTGGGCACAAGCTCATATGCACGAAGGATGGCAGCCTTCACAGTATCATACAATAGACTATCTTCTAGGGAAAGTGTTGAACAAACCTCTTGGGCTTTACCAGTCAATTTGCATTGAAGCAACAAAGGCCAGACCTCTCTTGGCCAGCGCAATGAAGCAGCAATACGCTCAAACACATTAAAATAAGTATCAACTTCGGTCTCTCGGAACGGAGGCACCAAAGCAATGTGTTTACTTATATCAAAAGTGTGTGATGAATAAGCTGTGGAGGAGGACATACCCGGGCCTTGTGGAGGAGTCGGTGTAGCAGAGTTGGATCCACTCCTTTGGTCTCCCAGCTCCAACTCCCGCAGTCTGAGCTCTTTTTCCACCTCAAGCCCCAACCTACGGATGTTAATAGCCCTTTCATTTTCCGCCTCAAGCTCCATTTTACGAAGCCGATACTCCGCCTCACGTGCTTGTGCCTTCTCCTGATGTGGCAATGTGACGTTCACACCTGCCTTTTCAGCACCATGGGCTTGCTCCTCAGAAGGCGGTGCTTCTGTAAGTTCACCAGGAGGACTTGCATGTTCATCAGAGACCGCAGGTAAAACAAGCGTCCCCTGCTCCAACAGCTTATCTACCACAAGACACCTGATATCCTGCTTAAGATGCTTTTGTTGAACCGAGAGTTGAAAATGTGTGGCAATCTCCACTAAGTCTGCCTTGCGGCAGCTATCTAGTGCTTCCCAAGTAGGATTGCTCAAGAATTTCCCCAGATCAAAAGTACTAACTGCCATTATTTTTTTTACACAAATGCCATTTTTACACAAATTAATTAATAACTATACAAGTGTAAACAAACACAGTTCACCAAATCCATCAACCAACAATTGAACACGGGTTACAAGATCCAGGCAGAGCCCCCATTTATGTTACGACCCCTGTGAGTCTAAGTGTAAAGGGTTGTAACATAACAGTTGGTTGACAGAAAAGATGGACCAGGTTTGTAAACAACAATGATATTTATTGAATAGAGGCAAAGGAAGCACATGTAGCTCAGGGGTGAGCCCAGGCCAAAACAACAAACAAACACCACTATACTCCAAATAAACACAATCTAATCTATGGTAAAAGAGATTACATTACCTAAACTACTCTTACCTAACCAAAACAGGAGAAAACAATGTCCAAAGGAAATGGCAGCTCACCCCATCTGTGCTTCCTGAGAAAGAGAGAAAAACACATTAATTATACAGAAACAAAAGCAGAATATATGCAAAAACAAACTATAACGGACAATGCTCTCTCTGTGGCCATACACACACAAGGAAATTACTACTAAGCGCCAAAGGCCAATAAACGAGATGCAATACTGTCAAAGTTACAGGTTTACCAAAATGACAACAAGCCTAGCCTCATGCCAGAGAGAGAGAAAGACTGAAGTGAGAAGCCATGTTTTAACAGGTGTGGGGTGATCCATGATTGGGTGGTGTGGATTGAGTGTTGGAGTCTGAAGCCATCCACCAATCGGTGCTGTATTGCAATAATGGAAGAATTGACCAATGGTGAAGGGAACAATGGCTGGAGGGAGGAAACAAACAAAATGTAGAACACACACACATGGAGACACACACTGGGGAATATATACATTGGGATGTAACAGGAGTAGATATATGAAGTAAGCATATTATGTGAATAGAATAGAAGTACTTAACCCAGCAATGAAACCGCGTTGACTGTTAATCTGTTAACAGTCTGTTAATGCTGTTAATCAGTTGACAGGACCACGGACAGACGACGGTAAATAACTGATCCAAGGCCTCGGAGGTGCATGTAGAGCAGTCACTACAATCTTGGCCAAGACCCCGAGGCATCCATCACCTTAGTCAGCGCCAGGAGACGGGCACTCAGAGAGATGGGGGAGGGAGGGGGGGAGGGAAGGGGGGAGGGAGGGGGGGGGGGAGGGGGGAAGAGTTAGAGAGTTCCCATGTTTGTGGTGCTGCAAAAGAGCAGACATGTAGTACCCTGTAGTGCCATGTAGTACCCCGTAGTGCCATGTAATACCCTGTAGTGCCCTGTAGTACCCCGTAGTGCCATGTAGTACCCCGTAGTGCCCTGTAGTACCATGTAGTACCATGTAGTACCCCGTAGTGCCATGTAGTGCCATGTAGTGCCACGCAGTACCATGGAGAGCCAAGTAGTACCCCGTAGTGCCATGTAGTACCATGCAGTACCCCGTAGTACCATGCAGCACCCTGTACCCTAACTAAACTACCCTGTAGTAAACTACCCAGTAGTACCATGTAGTACCCTGTACCCTAACTAAACTAGACAGATTAATCTAAAGGTCAGTCCCCGACCAGGTGAGATCAGGGTAGGTTGAAGGAGAGAGAGAAAAGATGAGTCTTAAGCAGGGATTTAAAAGCTTCGACAGAGCAGGCGCACCTGATGACGGCAGATAATTTGTTCCACAGGTAGGGAGCGCGGTAGACAAAGGCTCTGTGGCCGGCGGATTTCTTTTTAACCCTAGGGATCGATAGAAGCCCCGCATTTTGTGAGCGCAGGGCACGAGCGGGCGAGTATCGGGAGATGAGATCGGATAGATAGAGCGGTGCAAGCCCATTTAAAATTTTGTAGGTGAGGAGTAGCACTTTAAAGTCAGATCGGGCTTGAATAGGAAGCCAGTGTAGGGCGGACAAAACTAGTGTGATGTGATCAAATTTTCTAGTTCTAGTTAGTATCCGTGCAGCCGCATTTTGCACAAGTTGAAGATTTTTGATGCTTGAATTAGGTAGGCCTGAAAAAAGTGCATTACAGTAATCCAGACGTGATGAGACAAAAGCATGAATCAGGGTTTCAGCATCAGCCAGAGTTAAAATGGGGCGAATTTTTGCGATATTACGAAGATGGAAGAATGCAATTTTGGTAAACATTTTTATATGTGCATTAAATGAGAGGGAGGAATCAAAAATGACTCAGAGGTTTTTTATGGTGGAGCTCTGGGATACATGACAGGTATCAAAGTTGAGGGAGATGTCCTGAAACAGGCATCTGTGGTTTGGGGGGCCAACAATTAACATCTCAGTTTTATCTGCATTAAGGAGTAGAAAGTTTTGCGACATCCATTTTTTGACGGCAAGCAAGCAGGCCTCAAGGTTTTGTAGTTGGGAGGAATCATTTGGCTTAATAGGTATATATAATTGGGTGTCATCAGCGTAAAAATGAAAGTTTATGCCAAATTTGCGTATGATATCGCCGATGGGTAGCATGTAAATCGAAAATAGCAAAGGGCCCAGGACAGAGCCTTGCAGAGCCACATTGCACTGGGAGGGTCTCAGATGTTAAATCATTATAGATCATGCAGTGTGTTCTATCAGTTAAATAGGATTTAAACCAAGCTAGTGCGAGACCCCGAATGCCAACATGATTCTCAAGCCGACCTAGAAGAATCGAGTGATCGATAGTGTCAAAGGCTGCACTGAGATCAAGCAATAAGAGCACAGAAGTGAGGTTTGAGTCAAGAGAGAGCAGTAAGTCATTTGTGACTTTGGTAACCGCCGTTTCGGTGGAGTGTAAGGCTCTAAAGCCAGATTGAAATGATTCATTAAGATTATTGTTTGATAAATGGTCAGTAAGTTGCGTTGCGACGATCCGTTCTAACACTTTGGATAGGAATGGAAGATTGGAGATAGGTCTGTAATTTTTCAAGATTAGAGGGTCGAGGTTCGGTTTTTTAAGTAGTGGTTTAATGACGGCTGATTTAAAGGCCAGGGGCACCATGCCAGTAGACAAGGAGGTGTTGAAGATATTGAGTAGGGCAGGGCCTAGAGTTGGGAAGAGTTTTTTGATGAGAGTTGCTGGGAGAGGTTCAAACAGACAGGTTGAGGGTTTAGCCGCGCCAACCAGTTTAGAGAGGGCACTAAGTGAGACGTTTTCAAGGCAGCATAGCGTATGGCTGGAATCAAAGTCAGGGGGAATGCCCGTCAGAGGTTGGGAGGGACTCTGATTGTTGAGTAAAGCAACAATTTCATCTCTAATGAGGTCAATTTTCTTGGTAAAAAATTTCATGAATTCGTTAGCCGAGAACGCATGGTTTAGGGCACTTGGTTGTTTCTGCGTAAGTTTTGCAACTGTGTCAAACAGAAACTTTGAGTTGTTTTTGTTTTCATTTATGAGCCTGGAAAAATATGAGGTTTTGGCAAGTGAGAGTGCCTTTTTGTAGTTACGTAAACTATCATTCCAGGCGAGGCGGAATACTTCGAGTTTGGTCGAACGCCATTTATGTTCAAGCTTGCGACAAGCCTTTTTAAAGGAATAAGTTTCCTCCGTAAACCAGGGAGTTAGTTTTTGCGGAGCACGTTTAATTTTAGGTTTAAGGGGAGCGACAATGTCGAGCGTGCTACGAAGAGCGGCATTAAGTTTGTCTGTAAAGAGAACAAGGGGGCCAGAGTAAGAGAGGAAGGGAAAGAGGGTGTCTGGTAGGCAGTTAATAATTATAACTAGAATTGGGACAGTTGAGGCGTTAATACGACGGCTCATGTAGGATTCTACACTGTCTGGGCGAGAAACCGTCAGATCAATTTGAAATTTGATGAGGTAGTGGTCTGAGAGAGCAGGAACATAGGGGGAGACGGTCAAATTTGACACAGTGAGACCGCGGGCTAGGACTAGGTCAAGGGTGTTCCCACCACTGTGAGTGGGTTGGTCAACGATTTGAATGAGACCGACAGAGTCAATGATGTCGGTAAAAGCCTTATTTAGGGGATCTAGAGTTTTGTTGGAATGAATGTTAAAATCACCAACAATTAAAATGTTATCTGAGCGCATAACAAGCTCAGAGATGAAAGTAGAAAATTCATCTAGGAAGAGGGTTTAAGGGCCTGGGGGGCGGTATAGGACAGCCATTACAAAGGATGCAGTGGAGGTAGGAATCAGACCGCCACAGTTTCTGTTGGGTGGAGAGGGATGCAACAGGAGCACCTCAAACGAGGAAAACTTACAGTTTGCGTCGGATGTAAAGTTATGCTTAGAGTCGTAAATTAGAGCAACTCCGCCTCCTTTTTTGGAGGTGCGTGCGATGTGGGAGCTACTAAAATTAGGGGGTGAGGCCTCGTTTAAGGGCAGAAAGTCATTAGGTTTAAGCCATGTCTCAGTGAGGCCCAATAGGTCGAGACTATGGTCTGTTATCAGTTCATTTACCAAAGGAGCTTTGGTTGGCAGAGAGCGGATGTTGATAAGGCCAACCTTCACGCACTCTGTATACTTAGCAGCGCGGTTTTCAGCCATGCGGGTCTGTTTAATCGCAATTAAGTTGGCATGGTTTATCGCACAAGGACGAGCTGGGTAAAGCGGAGCGTAACGGGATATTCTAGTTTTGATTGGGTATACAGGTTTAAGGGTAGAGATAGAAAGAGAGGAGTGGGGAGCCTGGTGGAGGAGGGACCGAGCAAGAAAGGTATAAGGATTGGCAGGCTCCATCGGTTTAGCATGACTAGCAGGCTCGCCCTGGCATGCTTGAAATATATATATACAGGTAGTGTTATTGTCCTCCTTGGGTTCCTATTAGTCCTAGGTCAATGTCTGGCAGCCGTCGCTGCCCCCTGTTGTGGAGCCTGGAGGCAGCTAGTCGCGGCCTCCTGCCACTATTGAGCTGCCGCTCTGTGCTCAGTGATGCAGTGAGGCACAGTGATGCATTGTATAGTCTGATGGCTGTTGGAATGAAGGACTTCCTGTGCCGTTCAGTGCTGCATTTGGGTAGAGTGAGCCTAGCACTGAACATGCTCCTCCTGTCAGCCAAGTCTGTGTATAGTGGGTGGGTGGGGTTTTCCCTGATGGCCTGGAGCTTAGCAAGGCTCCTCCTCTCCGCCACCCTCGCTAGAGAGTCCAGCTCCACCCCAACCACGCTGCTGGCCTTCCTGACCAGCTTATCCAGCTTGGTTGTGTCCCCTGCTCTCAGTCCGCTGCCCCAGCAGGTCACAGCGTACAAGAAGGCGCCCGCCACCACCGACTCATAGAACATCCTCAACACTGGTCTTCCCTCCTGTTTGATACCCACTTTGACCCTTCGAACCTCCCACTCAGGGCAAACCTCCCTCTCAGGGCGCAGTTTAATACCTGACAGATTTGTAGGGCTGTCCCCGACTAAGAATTTGGATAGTCGACTATGATTGGCCGAAATTAGCTGATAGTCGACTATTCGTTTTTTTTTATGTATAATTTAAATGAAAAAAATAAATTATCATTCCATTTGGGCTGTGGGGGTGCTTAATGTCTGAAGGAGTCGACGGAAGGCTTCTTGTCCTCTGCAAAAGCATGTAATTGGTCCACTGATGGATACATCTTGATATTTGTCTAGTCTAATGTGTTCATTAGATGGGTGAAATCCTCTTTCTGTGCCTCTGTGCCTGTTTTCGTAGGCAGTTAGCATCTGGCATGCGTGCCATTAGCGTTAGCCACGCTTCTAGGCCTCTTTTCTTTTGGAAAGAATGATAAAGAAATGTAATAAAAAAAATTTATTAATTAATTAATAAAAAAAAAAATTCGACTAAGAGGTTGGCAGTCGACTACGGCTCCTTTCGATCGATTAGTCGACTATTTGACTAATAGGGGTCAGCCCTACAGATTTGAATATGTAATAAAAAGCAATAGACAGAGTAAAATAGTGCAGTGCAATAAAATAGTAGAATTAAAATTATGCAACAGTGCAGTGCAATAAAAAGAAAAGTACAATAGAAGTGCAATAAAATAGAATGGACAGAGTAAAATAGTGCTACAGTACAATCAACAGCGGAGTGTGTTAAAAGGCTATGGTGAAGAGGTTTTTAGCTTATTTTTGAAAATATTAAGAGATCTAGCTTCCCTAATGTCCATAGGTAGTGTGTTCCATAACTTTGGTGCATAATTTGCAAAGGCTGCATCCCCGATTCTCTTTAGGCTGTGGTTTAATGACACACAACGATGGTTGGTGGTAATTGTTTGTGGTACAGTTTGTTAAAAGCACTGGGACATCAACATGAAACATCAGACATCAAACGCCCCCCTCCCACCTCCCAATCCCCACAATAAATACATACATACATAAATACATACAAGACAGTCACATGTAACATGTCAGTCAGTGACGGATGCTTGCCCCACTATTATAGGAGGTAAAAAATATATATATTAAATTATTAGTGTGGGTGACCTGGCGAAGCCAGGTTGCCACCCACACTATTAGAATCTATACTATTTTTATTTATTCTTTATTTATTCCACCGATTTTGCAAACAAAACTCCGCCCAGAGCGTTTGCGCCCCATACACGTGAAAGGTATCAACACGACCGGCTTGACTATGGCAACAGCGCTATTGCTTTTCGGAAAGTTTCACCGCACCGTTTGGCTACGAATCTACTTTAAACGGGAACATTTTGGTCCCATTGGAAATGCATTGCAAGTGCAGGAGCTGAAATAAAAAAAATTCCACTACCTTGGGTAAATTGCGACAGTGATCTCAATTTTGGACGTAGAAAAAAAAACACATCAAAACGATGACACGGCTGTCGGTTCGCTCACAAAAGAAAAATAAATGGAATTGGACATTTCTATCTCAACTGTTTGAAGGTTCTCCTCCCCATAGACACCAATGTGTTCGCACTCTAAAAATACAAAGATTTTTGAGCTTTTCCCCCCTTCTGTTCCGATCGCCACCAAGGCCACAATTGTCGACGGAATGCCACAATATGACACAATGACACAACCCTTCACCTACTCCTTGAAGTGCTCATGTGCGCTTCACAACGCTTCATCTCTTATCGTTTGCTTTTAATCATCATGACAATGCAGGCATGCGTCTGCCCTCATTGAAATGCATTGTATGGAAAGTGCAAGTCATTCGTGCCTAATTAGGTAACAGGTGTGTGGCTCATGGCCCATGGCTACAGCTGACCTGCCAATGACCTCTCATGGACTTAACCCTTAATCGCCCCTCTGTGTAGCAGTACTGAATTGCTTGACAGCGCCCTCTGTCTTGCGGGTTGTGTCATTGTACTCAGTACTCATTGTTGACCACTCCCCCGATCCTTAGACCACGCCCCCTTAGGCCACACTCCCTCAGTGTATCTCTTGA
>NW_028171777.1:36977-174383 GCF_963971535.1 Notolepis coatsorum
GAGGGAGCGCCGCCACGAGACACGCCTCGTCTTCCTCCTGCTCGTCCACCATTGGCCGGCATCGGGACGAGGTGGCCCTGCTACTGGGGGAGGCCCACAGGAAGCAGGAGGAGGGCGGTCCGGCGGCTGTGGGAGGAGCCAGGGATACCGTGTGCTTCCTGAGCTGGAGCGGGGGCGGAGCCGCGGGGGCAGGCGCTCACGGACTCACAGAGACCCAGTTGCTCGGCCGCCGTCCGTCACACAGAGACTCGGTCCAGACCGGCCAGTGAGAGGACGGGGGGCTTTTTTGAGGAACTTCCTGGTTTCCCGGTTTGACAGTGAGCTCTTTCTCTCTGGCGTCGCGGGACTCGAGACGCCAGGACTCCGCAGGGAGGATCACGGGAAGGACGCGGCCGAGGGGAAGAGGAGAAGAGATGCACCGCGGTGGAGAAACGGGACGACGCACAGATTATATTCCTACTGTACGGAGGCGAAGGGACACGTGAGGAGAGTTGGCTCCTCCTCCTCCACACCGGCCGACGGAGAGAAAGAAACCTATTTACAGTACATGCATTTATTTAAAAAAGGAGAGAAACACTTCTACTTAGACAAAAAGAAACCAAATAGTCTGTCCGATTCATGTGTTTTTAACTGTAAAAAGAATATATAAATATATATATAAATATATATATGGATATAAATATATGGAATTCAAAGAGTGACCAAGTAAAAAAAAAATATTAATACAATTTAAAAAAAAATATTGTGGAAGAAGGAATGATGTACCTATTATTTTTTTTTTGTGTTGTTGTTTCCCCCCCCCTGTTTCCACTCTTCCTTGGCCCCTCCCACACATCCTTCCTGCTCCGCCCCCCGGTGTCGTAACGCCAGACCCCCTCCTTATCATGCTCCCGCCTCCACCTTCACTACTTTATGAGCCACTTCCAGAGGTCAGAGCGGCCACAGCTGCAGGGAGAAATCTACAAACGCGCCCCCGCCCCCCCCCCCCCCCCCCCCCCCCCCCCCATGACACCCCCCCCCCCCGACACCCCACAACCCCCGTCGTCTTTTCAAGAGTCTAATCCCGCCAAGAATCGCACGCAGTAGCGCTGCTGCACAACACCTTGGAGTCACACGACGATGGGACGGTTCGCTGAGGGCAAAGGTCACAGGGTCGAAGAGAGAGAGAGGACAGAGAGCCAGTACTGACAGTGACAAACTAGAACATACAGACTTCCGCAAACGAAGCTAAATTGTTGATAACCGTGGATTCAGGCTGATTTGGGACAGCCGACTGGTTGAGGCACCCCATTGGCCAAATCAGTGTTTCCAGTGATTTACTGTTATTATTCTTATTCTTTCTTTTCTTTTTCTTTTTTCTTTTGATTACACATACAGTATGTACACACACACACACACACACACACACACACACACACACACACACACACACACACACACACACACACACACACACACACACACACACACACACACACAAAAACCACTGTACAATGTACATCTTTGCCAGGAGCTAATGTTGGAGGAACAAAAGGGTGGATGGATGGATGGATGGATGGATGGATGGATGGATGGATGGATGGATGGATGGATGGATGGATGGATGGATGGATGGATGGATGGATGGATGGATGGATGGATGGATGGATGGATGGATGGATGGATGGATGGATGATGGATGGATATGGATGGATGGATGGAAGGAAGGAAGGGGGAATGACACGGAGCTATGTGTGCCGGGCTCTGGAGCAGTGACTTCCTGCCGCTCTCTGAGGCTGGCGGGAGGAGGAGGAGCAAGATGGGAACCCTGGGGGATTATTGAGACAAGAAATGTAATGTTTCGAGAAATAAACGTGGTATCCTACGGAATTGAGACTTTTCAGATTTTCTGTCGGAATATTACAACCAAATGTCACTGGCGAGAACAGCAGCAACAACAAACATGGTCGAGATAATTTTGTATTAAATTGTATTGCTTTTAAAAGCTTCCAACCCCCCCCCCCCCCCCTCCCCCGCACTCACCCAAATATCATCTTTGTCCAAATCTGCATGCTGATTTCGACCAACACCCACACACCATAGTCACCCTTTTTACCCCTTTATAGACTGACGTTATCGATGCTAACCGAGAGAGATCCAGGGATTCACAAAGCACTTTCTATTGCTTCTAAAGGCCCTAAATATTTAAACCAATATGTCATGTTTGTGGGGGAGGGGAGATGGGGGAGGGGGGCTGTTACTTATTGGTTCATAAAAAAGGAGAAGAAAGAAAAAGCCCCACCCCACTTTTTGTGTGTCGCCCTGCCCATCCCCCGCACACTATCCGAGAGATTGGTCTGAGCTAGCGATGCGATGCGCAAATAACCTTTTCACAACACGCAGATGATTCTATTCATCAGTCCTCTCACATGACCTGCTGTGGCGGGTCGCTGAGCACTTCATTCGCCACGACCTGAAAGGCCGTCTTCTCTTCTCAGCGACCAAATCATTGTATCGTAATATTATTGGTTATTTGATATTGGCCACGTAGAGATGAAGACGGCTCCCCCCGGTGGCCATTCCAGTCATAACAGCAAAGAAAAACGTCACAAAAAAAATTCTTGTTTAACCCTTTCACTACCACAAGGTTAACCCTTTACTATCACACTACCGACGGTTAACTTTTCACTGCGACAATACACAGAATGTTAACCCTTTCACTGCCACACAACAGCAGGTTAACCTTACCGTCGGTAGTGTGATAATAAAGGGTTAACCTTCTGTAGTGTGGCAGTGAAAGGGTTAAGTCCAAATAAACAATATTAAACGTCTTTGGGAATAAATCAAATCAAATCAAATGTATTTGTAAGGCCAGAGTAGGGAGTAGGGTACATTGTTGTTTGGTCATCAGAGAATGAATTTCAAATAGCAGACGTTTATTGGGTGTTTTCTCTTTGGATAATAAAAAACAAAATGTGTCTGAGAACCAGCCATTCAGCAACGCTTCTCAAGTAAAACAGGAACTTACATTTAACTTTTAAATACCATTATTTGTTTTTAAAGTTTTGTTCCACGTTCACACCTGCCATCCTCTCAAGAGTGCCTATTATTGTACCACTTAGCAGTGTGCCATCCTCTCAAGAGTGCCTATTATTGTACCACTTAGCAGTGTGCGCTTCACGTTTGACTGACAGGTATATTTAAAGACACCGTAAGTCTGTGACAGAATAGCTTTAGACAATTATGGAACGTCAGCGGTGAAAGAGAGAGAGAGAGAGAAATGAAAAGCACGTATCTCCCCGGCTTTTCAGACATTTTGAAATGACATTACATGTGCCGGTAATTGAACATTGTCTGCCACGCTTTCCCATGCCGCCTGTTAGGGTTATCGGCAGAGGAGAGGGGTGCTGGAGGGGCCGACCTGCGTGGAGGCTTCCGTCACTGTTTAACCCTTTCACTACCACTCTCATCATCATCATCATCATCATCATCATCATCATCATCATCATCATCATCATCATCATCATCATCAAACCTTTATTTGAATAGGCAGGTTAATTAAGAACAAGTTCTTATTTTCAATAACAGCCTATTTGGGGGTAAAAAGCCCCCTAGGGGAAAGGGGATGGGGGATAAAATCAAATAAATAAAAATAAAACACAAAGGAACATTATTAAAAAGGCAGGACATACATACAGAGCAACAACTGAACTGAACAACAACTGGCGGATAACAGAACAATAGTGGCAGCAAGGTGTTAGCACATGGAGAAACATCTACATGAGTGCTCTAGGAAGTTTGTTAAAGTTTCCTTAAACAATCTAATTGAAATAAACGTTTCCATATTTAATGTTTTTTGTAGTGCGTTCCAGCTATCAGCTGCTGCGTACTGAAAGGAGGAACGGCCTTGTGAGGAGTTGGCATGGGGGGCGTTTACCAGGATATGTGTGGCTGACCGGGTGTGGTAATTTGGGAGTGGACGAGGGTGGACTAGGTGAGTAAGGTAAGGGGGATTACGGCCTAGAAGTGTTTTATATACAAAGGCCAGCCAGTGGATGTTGCGTCTAATCTCCAGGGAGGGCCAGATTACTAGGGAGTATAGCTCGCAGTGGTGGGTCCTGTAGGGGGCATTGGTAGCGAAGCGAATGGCGGAGTGATATAGGATATCTAAGCGCTCTAGATCACCTTTACGGGCCAAGCGGTAGATTACATCGCTAAAATCAAATAGCGGCAGGACAGTCATCTGGACCAGGGTGAGTTTAGCAGATCTAGTGAAGGAGGAACGGTTCCTATACAGAAAGTTAAGCCTTGCTTTGACTTTGGCCTGCAGTTTAGTTAGGTGTTCAGAGAAGGAGAGCTTGGTGTTGATCCACACTCCCAGGTATTTATAAGAGGTGACCAGTTCAAGCTTTTTGCCATCTGCGGCTACAATGGTGCCAGTCTGGGAGGTACCCTTGTGGCCGAACCACATCACTTTGGTCTTGCTGGTGTTTAGGACCAGGCAAAGGGCGGAGAAATCAGCTTGGATTTTTAGAAAGCTCTCCTGGAGAGTTTTCAGGACAGCATCCGGGGAGGGACTAGAGGTGTACAGGACTGTGTCATCAGCATAGAGATGAATTAGGGAGTTTCCAGCGAACTGGCCTATGTTGTTTATATAGATGGAGAAGAGGATTGGAGCTAGTAAGGAGCCTTGGGGGACCCCATTAGAGATGGATAGGGACTGGGTTAATAGGTTGTCGGTTTTTATTGACTGAGTGCGATCGGAGAGGTAGTTCTCGAACCATGCTACACTGTGATTAGTGACACCAATGTCTCTCAGCCCCTCCAAAAGCTGTTCATGATCCACAGTGTCAAAGGCCTTGGCCAAATCTATTTGGTAGAGTGGTAGAGATCCACTCTACCAAAGGGTTAACCCTTTCACTGCAACACTACAGAAGGATAACCCTTTCACTGCCACATGACAAAGGGTTAACCCTTTCACTGTCACACTACAGAAGGTCAACCCTAACCGTCTGTAGTGTGGTAGCGAAAGGGTTAACCTTCTGTAGTGCGGTAGTGAAAGGGTTAACCAGCTTACTTCACTGTTGGCCCCCGGTTTAACTGACTCTGTGTGTGCGTGTGTGTGTGTGTGTGTGTGTGTGTGTGTGTGTGTGTCTGTGTGTGTGCGTGTGTGTGTGCGTGTGTGCGTGTGCGTGTGTGCGTGTGTGTGTGTGTGTGCGTGTGTGTGTGTGTGTGCGTGTGTGTGTGTGTGCGTGTGTGTGCGTGTGTGTGTGTGTCTGTGTGTCTGTGTGTGTGTGTGTGTGTGTCTGTGTGTGTGTGTGTGTATGCGTGTGTGTCTGTGTGTGTGTGTGTGTGTGTCTGTGTGTGTGTGTGTGTGTGTGTGTGTGTGTGTGTGTGTGTGTGTGTGTGTGTGTGTGTGTGTGTGTGTGTGTGTGTGTGTGTGTGCGTGTGTGTGTGTGTGTGTGTGTGTGTGTGTGTGTGTGTGCGTGCGTGTGTGTGTGTGTGTGTGTGTGTGTGTGTGTGTGCAGTTGTAAATCCAACCCTAGACTGCTGATGGAGATCCTTGGCTTCTCCATCTCCTCCAAACCAGAGACACAGGAGCGTTGTGACTAGAAAGGTGCGCTCAATAGAGCGCAAACCTCCACAAGGTGGCAACCGCGCCGTTTCTTTTGCAGTAGTGTTAATCCTGTGACACAATCACACACTATTACACTAGCAAACACTTACACTATGACACTATTGCACGATTACACTAGCACACACGTGGGGAATAAACAGTTACAACTATTTGGGTGGAATAAACCTTTAAAACGAAGTGGTCTTTCTCTCTCTCTCTCTGTGCACAGAGAGACTTCATTGACAAAGCGCAGTCACACAGAAAGCTATACCATGTGGGCCATATCCTCGCTGTGGGTAAACACAGTGGGAGCTGATAAACGCTAAAGAGGGTTCAACGCGAGGTAATGATCCGGGGCGTTTGATCTGAATCACGGAGGAGGAGGGGGAGACGGGCTGAGGTGGCACTCACCCATCAGGGGGGTAGTTCAGGCACTGCTTATCATCCGTTTCAAAGGGGAGGGTGTGTGTGTGTGTGTGTGTGTGAGAGAGAGGGTGTTTTGTGTGTGTAAATTCAACAGCAATGTTCACACTGACACATGTCATGTCGTCCGAGAGTTGGTCTTCAACAAGGAAACAGTCCGCTGACTAAACCAGACTTTAATAAATATGATCACACTACAATGAATGGGGTTAATTGCACTCAGACAGTTGGCAAAAGGAGACTGTAAAAGGGTTATTATGGCGGCCGATCGACAAAGTGGTTTTATGAGCCATCATGGGAAAAATCTGTTCTACTAACCAAATTTGAGAGCATGGAGGTCAACTAAGGGCCATTCCAATTCGATTTGCAAATAAATGACCCCCCCCCCCCTTGCCCCCCAACCTTCCTACAGTTTAAATAAACAGGCCAACGTTATGGGAAATGCGCTTACGGTCTTCTCCGGGGTCAGGCGAAAAGATAGATACCAATTTCCTCTCTGTGCGTTCAGTAGAAAGCTATCCGGCTGCAAGCTAGCCTAGCTTAGCACAAACGAATGGAAGCGGATACGAACCGGCTAGTTTTAAGCTAGGCTAGTGGTCCATATCATATCATTCAATTGTGCTAAGCTAGGCTAACTTGCAGCTGGATATATTTCTGTACTGAATGCACAGAGAGGGAATTGTCTTCTTGTCTGACGCTAAGTGCATTTTATATAATGTTTAAAAAAAGAAAGAAAATATATATACAGCCCGTAATCAGTGGTTGCGTGGCTCAGATATTGTACGCTTGCGCAATATTGACTTGGGAGCATGTGTTGTAATTATGGCATCATGGCATAAAAAAAACATGAGACGACGTGTTTCATGGGTCAAGAGTTTTTTAACTCGTTTTCAAACCTACTCTCAATTTGTGTAAAGTTAATGTGAGAATTGACTTGAAAAGACAAAAGAATATTCCAGTGTGCAAGTATGTATTTTTTGGTATTTTTTCTTATGCAAAACTGATTGATTGATTGATTGATTGATTGATTGGTTGTTTATCATGTCAACTCTTCACCGTGCGCTTCACATTGACCCTGGGTCTCCTGACGGTTTACACTCGGCACCAAGCTGACATTTGCATTATTGGATATCACTGGGGTTCATATCATCGCCACTTGTAGATTTTACTATGTGACATAAAAACCTGTCTAAAACGAGGCCTATTTTGTAACTGACCTCCTGAAAGACAATTGCGTTTGGGTGTGTGCGTGCGTGGATGCGTGTGTGTGTGTGTGCGTGCGTGGATGCGTGTGTGTGTGTGTGTGTGTGTGTGTGTGTGTGTGTGTGTGTGTGTGTGTGTGTGTGTGTGTGTGTGTGTGTGTGTGTGTGTGTGTGTGTGTGTGTGTGTGTGTGTGTGTGTGTGTGTGTGTGTGTGTGTGTGTGCGAGAGAGTGCGTGCACACGTGTGCTTGTGTTTGCATTTGTGTGCCGGCTTCTACAGTTTCTCCCTTAAACCTTGGACTATAATGTAAATGTAAAACATGGAAGAATAAAAAAAGAAAAAAAAAAGATTTGGGTTGTGATATGAAAAACAAGAGACTCGTTTCTATTCATATGAGTTACGAACAATGACGCCACTTACAAATGATATAGTGCATTTTTTTTCTGTTCATTTTATTTTTTTATTGTTTCTTTTTCAATAAAGATGAGTCTTCAGTGTTGAATGAGTCTTGTGTCCCATTTCTTCCCTCTGTTGTTCCAAAGTTACCAGATTTTACTCCCAGGAAGGTTATTATTATTATTTTTTACAACAAATGCAGCAGGAACACACTCCTGTACGTATTCTGTGGAAAAGTACAAGTCAGAATACAGAATACGGAATACCTAGCTGGTGTCCTCCTAGGCTAGGCTAGTAGTCCGTATCCACTTCAATTAATTTGTGCTAAGCTAGGCTAGCTTGCAGCCAGATAGCTTTCTACTGAATGCACAGAGAGGCAATTGGTATCTATCATCTTGTCTGACTATGGAGAAGACATTTCCCATAATGTCGACGTGTACTTTTAAAGTAATTAACAAAGATTGTTATTTAATTAAATGTCTGTTAAGTTACTATATATCGCTGAATGAGGAAACAATGGAAATTGAGCCTGTTGCCCGCTGATGAAAGCCCTTGCATTTGCAGTATTACTTACTGTTTGTCGGTGGCGACATTCCCGGGAAAAATCACAAGCACAGTTACTGACACGACCCAGTGATTGGTCTGCCAGAGAGGGTGGGCGGAGCTAATGCAGCAGGCTCGCTCTTCCTCAACTCATGTGGCGTAACTGTTTGTCCAGTCTCTGTTATTATGGCCAAGAAGAGATCAATGCCTACAGGTAATAATAATTCGTTTTTACTAATATGATACGTTTTGTAAAATTGTATAGTAAAAAAGGACAGCGACTGTCAGCCGTTGAATTATAGACCGCCAGCCATAGAACTACAGACATTCCGCCATAGAACTAAATACCGTCAGCCATAGAACTACAGACCGCCAGCCATAGAACTACAGACAATCCGCCATAGAACTAAATACCGTCAGCCATATAATTCGCAGACTGTCAGCCATAGAATTATAGACCATCAGCAAGGAAAAGTGAGAAGACATGGGCTTGCCTAGGGCACCAAATGTGCTAGGTCCGGCCCTGAATAGAGTATTTACGAACAGTAAACAAATATGTAAGTGAGCACAGGCACGACTTGTTCATTTTAATTCCAGTGCTGCTATCAGAGATTCATCTTGTCGTGGCACGCCGGGATGCGTGCGCTGCACGGCATGGTACAGCTTACCACAAGCAGCTAATGAAAACCTCCATCCTCTGGAAATATAGTAGGAGCTGGAAATATTTGTAGAGGAAACGTACGGTTATGTCTATAACCATAGTTATATGAGTGTAGTGACGCTCTGCGTCTACTGGAATACACTTCCATATCAGTACTAGCACTGAATACATTTTCACATGCACCTTTACACACCCATCCGCCTGGCCACACCCCCATCCACTCCTCTACATAAGCAGGGGTGTGGCCATACTAACAGCTCCTTCCCAAGTCTTTCACCACAAAGGCGAAGACCACGGGGTCCTCAGTGAGTCCGACGCAGAGTGTCACTACACTCATATAACTATGGTTATAGACATAACTGTACGTTATAAGTCGTGTAGCTCCGCTCTGCGTCTACTGGAATACAAGAGCTGAGCAGAGCGGAAGCTCGACAAATGTACCCGCTGAGGCCCTCCACAACCATAAGAATCGGGGAGGACCCAAGCCCCCGGACCCCCCTAGTGGAGGACGGGAGGGAATCGGATCCGACTGTGCGAAGAGGAGTTTAGCAACTCAAACGCACAGGGTGAGCAGACCGTGGGACTTACCTTCCACAGAAGAACCCACAACTACACAAACGCGCAACCCACATGCCACTAGGGAACGAACGGGAAGAAACAAAACCCCTGTTACAACCCCTAATATCACGGGGTCAAGGGCAAAAACCCAACCCTGTGGCAAGGCCGTAGCAGTGGAGCACGAAGGAGGACACAGACCCAGGAAGGGACTGGACCCCAACGACGCCGCAGCATCGATACCCCACCAGGCGGTCACTAGTGACACCACCCCTCACATCGCCAGCGTATTCGGACAGGGCCCATCCAAGAGCAGGCCCTTCCCCCCAACAGCACGCCGCCCCGAAGCACTCAAAAGGCTACACCCACAGCGGGACCAGGTAGCGCACCGGGGAGACAACCCCCAAATAAGTTGATCCCTCAATCCAGGCAACAGGCCACTCGACCTGAGCCTGGAGCACTGCAGACTAGACAGGCGCCAAAGGGATCTGCTGAAACAGCACCCCGGCGGAAGGGGCGTACGCTGGTATGCCGTGCACCATGTCGCAGCCTCCCCCCCCCCCCCCCCCCCCCGACCCTCTAGAGGGGCCGAGGCAGAGAAGGCTGACATGATTGGCAGAAGTCATGAAAGGTGCGGGGCCACACTCACAGGCAGACGGGGCCAAGCCCGGCCTACCCCGAGAGTTGACTCCGCTACCAACACACCAGGGAACCAACCACCCCCTTTGTTCTAACATGAGGCGGTTGTTCCTATAACCCCCCAAGAAAAAACTCCAAAACACAACTGCGGGTATACACCGGCTATACAGCAGTACAAGTGTTTCAGTTTTCAAGAAGGGGTTAACCCAGGCCAACAGGTCGACAAAAACAAATTCGGACCCGGGCCCGGCGGACCGGGACGTACACAGGGATGCCAGAGGAGTTCTACAAGAACCACCTCGACAGCCCCCTCCCAGCTCCGCCAAGCAGGAGAAGAGAGGGGCGAAAAAGAATGGAGAAGGACCAGGCTCCTTCAGCACAACGCAAGGTACAACACAACATGGACCAAGCAACAGTGAGGGATAACACGTAGTAACATAACCACGAACACCTCCATAACGTCAAACCCTGCAACGCCCGGGCCGACCCGACATTTTCCCCCCGAAAAAGCACAAGTCCCTCAGGGTACCAGAACAGCAGATCTGCGCCCCGGCGGACAACGGGTTAACTGACCTGGTCCGGCGCGACCAGAACCAGTCCCGTGCCATCCCCAGTCCCAGGAGGGGGGTAGGTATGCGTGTCGATCCAAAACATTATAGAGGGCGCCACCCAGACAGTCAGAATACAAAGCACCGCGCCCGGTGGCCCACCCCAAGGGCGTGAGACCCCTCTACCAATGCTTCGATCTATTCTGTTAACATCCCCCAGAGATGAACGAGAATTCATTGAGACAAGCCTAGTACACTGGTGCTCGGAAGAGACAAACTCCATCCCAGTTGCCCCATAAAAACGCCATTTCAATGATGAGCAACCAAGGCGCGCAAGCCCATGTATGGTTCCTATCAGAAGCACCCAGAGCCAGCACTACATACACGTCGAGACCCAAAACATATCAATGGAAATTCTAACAAGAACCCAGATTCCGTTCCTCCAAGCCGCCTGGGAGAACGACAAGAAGCAGTTTTTTTACAGAAAAAAATACGGACATGGGTCCCATACGACGCGGCTGAGGGAAAACAACACCCCGTCAACCTGCTCCATAAAAGAGGGGACGGGGAACCCCCAGAGAGACTTCCCACGTGAGCAATAAATTGAAAAGACATATGCAACATTGAGCTATGTAACAATTGGACTAGGACTCTCTGAGGAGGAGGCTCTGAAACTTCCTGAGGAGGAGGCTCTGACCCAATATACACACTACTAGTAGGGAGCAGAGCAGAAGAATAAATCGTCTCTACTGCATTGCAATACCTACCAAGCTCAATACACATACAACAGAGCAGAACTTATTTTTAAGTTCTACTCACCTTGACAATAACATATGTCACTCTATGGCGCCCAATATGGCGTGCGACCAGGAACCCCCCCCCCCCCCCTCCCTACCCTGTGACGCGCTGACCCAGCAATGTGACAGGAAGCCCGAAGGACAGGAGGCCCAACCCCCTGACCAATCAGAAAAAGGGGAGGGAGGTTTTATCAGTTCACCCCCTCATGACCCCTCACCCCTGATACGATGCAATGACAAAGCAGAGCCATGACACCAGTCATAGCGTGCTACATGACGCGCATGTACACCTGTCAAGGTAACAGCTTCACATAGGCTCATGTGCGAACCTGCCACTTGAATTTTTACACCTTTTCCTAAAGGAAGAAAAACACAGACCAAGAGAGGGCCCCTTTAAGGGCCCTGGTACAAGAGCTTACAAATGTAACTTCTGTAGGCCAACACCTAACACAGTTGTGGATCTTAACGACACACACAACCAGGGCTTGACGTTGACACCTGCCCACCTGCCCACCTGCCCAGGGCTAGTGAAAATTCTGAGTGGCTAGTGACTTTGGAAAACCACTAGCCATAGTGGCTAGTGAGCCAAAAAGTTAACGTCAAGCCCTGCATAGGTGTGTCAATGATAATGTTCACGGCGTTTGGAGCAATAATATAATTGCTAGGTTCAACACAGCCAAGGCATAGGTGTGTCAATGATAATGTTCACGGCGTTTGGAGCAACAATGTAATTGCTAGGTTCAACACAACTCTTCCACATTTACACCCTCCATCTTGTCCCAGTCAGCCGTTGCCCCAACTGGAGCTCCTTTTGCGGCTGAGTCACTGGTCGCAGGCAGTAGTAAACAACAGTCAGAAGCACAGTTGTACAGTTGGCGTGTAGCAGTATGATTACAATGATACTGTCCCCAGCAGGGGTTAGTGAAGAAGAAATTACCTATATTTATTACTTTTTGGGTGGGGGCGCGAGTGCGGGGATTTTTGGCTAGTGAAGATGCTGAGTGGCTAGTGACTTTGGAAAACCACTAGCCACAGTGGCTAGTGAGCCAAAAAGTTTACGTCAAGCCCTGCACACAACCCTCTATCACAACAAAAAAGGCAAAAGTACACTCTCACTACCGTAAGAGGAACGCCGTTTTTCATAACGAGAGAAGACACAAGTCCTCGATTAAGTACTGGTCACAGGCCTTGCTAAGTCCACATGACAGCGACCAAACAATCTTCAGAAAAAAATTGCCTCTATAAGCAGGAGCACAAGCCCAGCAGAAGCTGAGGGGTTACACCGTATCCCCACAAACATAGTGAAACAATATATTGTAAACAAAATCATGTTTGAGGGGAGGGGCGGGCCCAGGGGAAAACCGGGGGGAAAAACCACCCCTCACCACCTTACCCCTGATACAACTTGTTTGAACAGGTACAGCCCTGTTTATATGTGAAACTTGCCACCTGTTTATTGTCATCACAAGCTGAGAGAGGGACTCATTCCTCGATCACATGCCACTATGCATAGCTTTGCAGGGTTTTTAACCCAGCCAGTTGTGAGCTCAGCTACGTTGACTAACGTTACATGAACACAACCTCTCATCATACAACAAAACCAGTTCATTTTTACTCACATAAAAAACAACGCCGTTTTCTAGATAGAGAGATAGCTATACCAGCGATCAAGACAATTCACACACAACACATGTCGCGTCCCCAAATGTAGTGAAGCAACATACGTTTTGGAAAAAACATCGTTATTACAAAACATTCGGAAGGGGAAGGAAGGAAGAGGGGGGAAGTGTCCAATGGACCCTTACCTGCACCAATGAACTCAGGCTGAGAAGACCGCAACAGGCTGGTCTCCACGTTGACGAAGGCCCTCGCTGACGGGGCAAAAGAAGCTAAGGCCGGAGCAAGGCTCCGGCGAGACGCCCCCCTCCAACAACCGATCATAGTGCAGGGCCGACTACATCTTCTGTCAAAGATGACGTCGTAGTCAGAGTGCTATGGCCTGCTATTCTCACGGCTAATGTTCAACGGTGTAGCACAAGCTAACAGCTAACTCCAGGCTAACTGGTAGCATCAGGCTAACGTTCCCAGCCAAGCGAGCGTACAGAGCTAGCATCGTAGCTAACAGCTAACTGGCTAACAGGTAGCTCAACCCAGCTAGGACGCAAGCTAAGCAGCTACCACCGAAACTGTACAACGTGAGAACACAATATAGGCCAAAACTTCAGACAGCCGCCGTCTGTCCCTCTCCTCATCCGAAGAGAGAAGAGGAAAAGAAGTCAACACAGTCTTCAGAACGGTGATTATCAGACACAGCGGTGCCGGCACAAGTCCCTCATGGGCTGCAGCCGACTTGAGCGTGGAGGTATTCTTATAACGAAACACCAAACCCACTTCCCTCGTGCCGGGTAACTTTCATCTTGAAAGGCGGGGCCTGCACGGTGACAGAGAGTATCCGTTTGTCCAGAGATCCGGGGGATTGAACCGCAGATTCGGAGACGGTCCCAGGTAACAGAGCTCCCGATGAGGAGCTCATGTAACGTGGGCGTCAAACCAGAACCCTCTCCACGCCGCTAAGAGGCAGCAAAAAAGGTTACCAGCCTGGAGCCGGCTTTCGTAAGTCGCGCAGCTATTCCCCCCATAGCAACACAACTGGCGCTTGCATCTCAAAACCATCACCCGCCCGGAGAGGCAGCTGGCCCTCACACAGCCGAGCGCCTCTCAAGCAAAGTCCAACTGCAGAGCCGGAGGTAATACCTGTCCAACTGCAGAGCTGGAAAAATGCCGGCGGGGATTAGGCGGCGTATTAGAGCCCCTAATACGAAAATGCCGGTGGAGGTCAGAATGATCATCATCTTCTAGACACCCCGATGGCGAAGACATTATCACTGTATTTCCTCGAAAATAGTGAGAGAGAAAATAAAGATATAATGTCAATGCAGCTCCTTCATCGTAGCTCCTCTTCAACATTTCACTAATCTCAAAGTGGTGTGTACAGACACGCGCCGTGGTGAAAACAAGGAAGGAGCTGTTAGTATGGCCACACCCCTGCTTATGTAGAGGAGCGGATGGGGGTGTGGCCAGGCGGATGGGTGTGTAAAGGTGCATGTGAAAATGTATTCAGTGCTAATACTGATATGGAAGTGTATTCCAGTATGACGCAGAGCGGAGCTACACGACTTATAACAACACTGTCACCTGTAACAAATTCACAGGATGAATTTTACCCGGAGACTCCTGGGTAAAAAACACAGTAACAGTTCTGGACTACACACCCAAAACAATACATCTATTTGTTGGAGCGCACAATATTGCCCACCACTATTCTGACTTTGAGAGAAACACAGAAATGTTATTCTGTGCATACAACAGTGGTGGCTGGTGAACAATATTCTAGGTGGGGCGGTGCCACATTCAATCAGTTTCAGTCACTATAGCAGTCAGCCCCTCTAAGCGCCCCTGTGTAGTTCATGGTCCTCCAGGCACGGTCGAGCCATGCTCTCGCTAAGGAACTTGTCAGCCTGGGTTAACATATTGGGCGCCGGGGGTTGTGCCCATCATTGTACCCAGTCTGCCACCGTTGAAAGCCTATGGAGATGTTTACCTTCTTTGCAGGGCTATAACTTTTAAAATTGTATTGCTATATTGACATTACTATGGCCCATTCAACATCCATTATCTATCGTTCAGGATGTGGGAACGTTATATTTTTTCATTCATACATTGTTGTGTTAATACCGTCTAGAATATAAGTATGTTTTTAAGGTTTCCTGCTGTAATTCCAAAAACGAGAGTTATAGGCCCTGACGCATATGATAGATTATCGGCGTTTCTTTCCTATACACGCTATATTAAAAAATTCAAATGTATATGATCGGTATACATTATGCTTCATCATGCGTGAAGGAAAGGGGGGGGGTCGTTTATAATTCCTTGATCGTCAGTAACGGCTTTATTTAGTATGGGTTGATATATTGATCAGATGGTTTGCACGTTACTGTCCTCTTACCGTTCGCCGATGTGACTGGAGGAAAAAGATCCCAATTATTTGACGCCGATCTCCTAGATCCATTTCCGGTTTGTATGGCGCAATAAACGGCGAAATCATATCGATTATCAAGTTTAGAAAGCGATCCCATGCACCCGAGTGTTTGTCTGGAGTCCCGTAACAAGATATTAATGCCGGAGGGATTTCCTCGACGCACCGATCACCACTTCCGGTTTTGGCGAGAGTGTAACTCGCCCGACCATCCACCAGGCGGCGGTATTGATGCGTTGCAATCTCATACAGGGTCCCGCTGCAGTCCGGAGGTTGGCTGGATGAATTATGAATGCCATGGCGAAAAAATTAAATATTGATCCCAAAAACGGCATAAGTCGTTCTCGGCGCTCAACGCATGGCGGGCAAAAACGGCATAAGTCGTTCTTGGCGACCAATGTGTTAAAGGAGCAACCCTCTTCGAGGAGTGCCAGTGGTCACACAGCGTACCAGAGTCCCCCCCCCCGCCTGGTACACCAGTTTTGGAGGTGCGGCTGGGTCAGAGACTCAGGACTCATCCTGAACCCCCACCTACCAGTCAACGATTCGTTAGAAAATGGAACTTGGTGGTTCTGACAAAGGGGAGGTGGTGTCGCAAACAACACCTGGGGAGGACATGTATGCCATGGCCTCGTTGTCCTCACCAGGTCCCTTTGGTCGGGTTCTATCTCCTGGACCCGACAGAGAGCCCTCTTGCTTGTGCGGTCCATGGGGCTGGGACCTCCTCTGCATCCCGCCGCTAGGTAACGGGCGGGATACCTGGTGAGGGAGACGCCTTTTTTCACACAGGCTACTTACCTTTTGCGTTTTTTGGGTACTGCACCCTTTTTTCGCACAGTCTGTGTTCTATCTCTCCGCTCCTCACTAGGACGGACCCTCCCCGTTGTTCCGGTGGTCGTAAAGGGGACCTCAGCGGGTACAATTATCTGGCCTACACGCCATGCTCCGCCCAATTGTCCAGTACGGCAAAGCAGAATGCGAAGCCAGTCTCGAAACATAACGTTATGTGAGTAGCCTACTGGCAAGCGTTCTGCTTTGCGCCCTGAGGACCCCTGACTGTCTTTTGAAAGAAGTTCAGACTCAGGAGGAGGAGCACAGTCACGCCACGGGGTTATGTACGTGACCGGGAGTGGGCGTGGCTGGGAAAATACTTTCAATGTATACAATATGTATAACGAGCTAGTCCAGTAAGGCGAAGCAGAACGCTTGCCAATACTCACATAACTAGGGTTATAGGATAACCTTTGTTTCTCTATAGAGCCGCGCAGGGAGGCAACCCAGTGGGTATTACTGATTGGCTCAAACACAATGTGTTTACAAACAAGAAACCTGTCTATAACCAGCCTATAAAATCCCAATTTGGTGTCCTGAGGCACATCTTGTTTGGTAATGGAATTTAAGAAGGACTGACTAATCCTTTACGCTAGTTAGGAAGCAAACACTGAATTACTGAGTAGCCATTAGCTGTGGTCATTTTCTAAAGGGTATCTTTATCTGCCTATTTCGAGGTCTGAGATAGTGAGGGCTATTAAAGTGAGCCTAGTAAGTGAGTCCCTTTGATGTGTGCTTTGGATTTGGGTCAGGACAGGCATACCAGTGTAGAGTACTGCCAACTAGCAATGCGGCTCCAACTGCGTCCAATTATTTAGTTTCCCCCCTATGCAATAATTTCGGCCCAGATATGAAAGATGCCATGGTGGGAAACGGTCTTGGGGTTATGTTAAATTAATGTTAGTCTTCCAAATGCACTCCAACAATGTCAATCTTCTATTAGCCTATTGCACTGTATTGAGTCCCTCCACTTAATAAATAATCTGACTGGTAATGACTTTCCATTTTCAACACAAGTCAGGCAATTTCTTCTTAATTTTTGGGCAAGGATAAAGCAAAGGATAAACCAAAAATGTGTTTCATGTACAGCAGGTCTGACACATATTTTCTTGAGAAGGTTTTTGGGCTTTTCTCACACACTGTGCTGAATAATAGTCAAAGTGCATACAGAAAGCCACCCCTAATGGAACCACGCTGTGCTTGACTTTTCTGAAGCAAAACTCTACTGTAAAGTTCCATTAATTCATTCAGCGCCAATAACGAATAAACTCACTATTGGCCGCCAAGCACCAATAACGAGTACACTTGTTTTTAGATCCTTTGATATTTTTTCTTTGATCCCTGTTCTAAACAGTCCCCCAGAGCCTCCTGGCATAACGTTGGAATTGCAATGACGATCGAAATCCGCCAGGTGGCAATACCTTATGAACATGGGCCAGCTATTACAGCCCCCAGAGTGGGGGCTCACAATCCCCAAAACAACTAGGTACTCTTTTGCGAGTAGCAGTGAGAAGGACACGTTCAAGAATTGCGATCGCCTAGATCGAAATATTGGATATTATCAAAAAGACTAAATGGATTATATGGATGATGATTATGGACAATAAGGTGCGTTTGTTGGACTAAGCACTACTGGTCAAATGTAAAACAACTATAACCAAATCGACCGATGAGGAAACCTATTTGGCTCTGTGATATAGTCTGGCCCGAGCAGATGAAGTAGACGGATGAAGGCTATATGTATTGATCCTGTTCTGATTCTGGACACGTTTGGACTCGACTAAGCCCACAATGCACCTTGCAAAACAACACAGGGAGAAATGTGTCTTTGTTTTTTCGACATGAGCTCGCTAGCTTGAAAGCTTGTTGTTGATCCTATGGGCAGGATTTAAAAAATTATACCGGAAGGAGAATTCAATGCCAATGGGATTCAGAATTCAGTCAACATCCTGTGAGTCAGACTACTACCAACGAAGAAGCAGATTGCAGGTACCCAGGCTCAGGTAAGGAAACTTGTAATGCAGAGAAACCTGTGGAAACAGAAAACAATTGAGAAACAAAACCAGAAACCAAATACCAAAAATAAAAAGTAAAAAAAGACAAAAATCTGAGATTTTGGTCTTGAGGGACAAGATACAAGATACCTTTATTGCCACACAACCAGGTTGGTGGTATTTGTGTTCGGTACAGAACTCGCACCAATTACGTCAAATAAAACTCTGTAGTAACCAAGTATCCGTTCGCGAGGAAATATCTAGTCCCGACCTTAAAATTCAGATTGCGCAAAACGGGCAGGATTGTAAATGGAGAACTATTTATTCCTAAATCTACACCAATAGATCTTTAGCCCAGAGTAAAAATTGTGTAGTCCGCCGAGGTGGGAACGAGAATAATTTTCCTAGACACTTCTCAGCCTTCACCTAAAAGTATTTGCAAACACAACCGTTCTCGTATCAAAACTTCCATCTATTTTTTTAATATCTAAACCTCCCACGCAATGGGCCAAGCAACGCAGCCTCAACTTTTCCCATCATAGCCTACAACTGTCTGACGTCACCCAATGCATGCTGTGTAACGTTATAAATGGTATGCCTGGAACTTGTCCACTGAGAAACGTTCCGCGGTGTAAAAAAAAAGTATAAAGTGTAAGGGTCCACCTGTCCCAGGACCTTTCTCCCCTGTCTTTACTCCTCCACACTTGAACTTTTTGAACTTTTTTTTTTCATGCCAAGTTCATATACGTTGCTCTACTGCCACCTGGTGGCCTGTCGGCGGTACTACATGCCACTACCCTCTGCATGGGCCTTTGTTTATCTACAACTATGAATCTGCTATCGGTCCTGTGTGCTCCCCAGTATATTCATATGTTCTAGCCTAGCCCTGTGTTCCTAGTTTGTGTATTGATATTCTTGTTGTGTTCTAGTCTAGTTTATTTCCCAGTGTGGTTTGGCCTTGTGTTTGTTCTGTGTTGCTCCCAGGTGTGTCTTGTTACCAATTACCCTCTTGTGTTAATCAGCCTCTGTATTTATGCCTGTGAACCCCTTGTCTCCCTGTGGCGTCATTTCGTGTCCTGCCTTGCTCTTGGTGTTTGTTTCTCCCCGATGGTCTGTTCCTGAGTTATTGGTTATTGTGACGCTGCCTATGTATTCCATTCACTCGCCATGTTCCTTTTCCAGCTTAGCTGTGTTCATGTTTTCGTATGTTTTCTAGCTTTCTCAGTTTAGTGTCGCTATTGTTTGTTTTGCCTTCTTTATTCTAGTGTCTCTACTGCGAGTAATCCTGCAGTGCCGTCTAGTGACGTGGTTTTTGTTTTTGTATTTTGTGGGAGACTTGCTCTCTCTTCTCTGTGCATTACCAGTTACTTGAATTAAAGGAGCAGTGCTCAATTTAGACAATCTACATCCACCTCTCCCTCGTCTCTGTTTGCTTTGGGTCCTCTGCCAACACAAGCCTTAACATAAAGTGCGATAAAATGCGTCAGTTTTCTATTTTCTGTAGTTAATTAATCAAAATTAACATGATAAAGTCCCAACCCTAGAAATATTTGAACACTTTCTATGCAATGTTGATAAATGAGGGCCCAGGCCTCTTTGTATGTGGATTGTCTGTTTGTTTGTTTGTTTGTTCTTGTCTGCCCCTCCCCCTCCCTCTGCATCCCTTTGAGCATTCCTATTGGACAGTAAAGACATCATGGGCCGACGCATGGGGTTAAGATACAGCTGTCGACCCGGACGTGCTTAACTTCCACGACAGTTCTTCAGCTTCACAACATCAAGCCACCTCCTTCCAAACCAACCACCACAAAGCCGAACCTAGGCTATGTAGTTGGGCTAAAGTAAGGTGATAAAAGTAGTAAGAAGCCTCTAGTTGGGCTAAAGTAAGGTGATAAAAGTAGTAAGAAGCCTCTAGTTGGGCTAAAGTAAGGTGATAACAGTAGTAAGCAGCCTCTAGTTGGGCTAAAGTAAGGTGATAACAGTAGTAAGAAGCCTCTAGTTAGGCTAAAGTAAGGTGATAACAGTAGTAATAAGCCTCTAGTTAGGCTAAAGTAAGGTGATAACAGTAGTAATAAGCCTCTAGTTAGGCTAAAGTAAGGTGATAACAGTAGTAAGAAGCCTCTAGTTAGGCTAAAGTAAGGTGATAACAGTAGTAAGAAGCCTCTAGTTAGGCTAAAGTAAGGTGATAACAGTAGTAAGAAGCCTCTAGTTGGGCTAAAGTAAGGTGATAACAGTAGTAAGCAGACTCTAGTTAGGCTAAAGTAAGGTGATAACAGTAGTAAGAAGCCTCTAGTTGGGCTAAAGTAAGGTGATAACAGTAGTAAGAAGCCTCTAGTTGGGCTAAAGTAAGGTGATAACAGTAGTAAGAAGCCTCTAGTTGGGCTAAAGTAAGGTGATAACAGTAGTAAGAAGCCTCTAGTTGGGCTAAAGTAAGGTGATAACAGTAGTAAGCAGCCTCTAGTTGGGCTAAAGTAAGGTGATAACAGTAGTAAGAAGCCTCTAGTTTGGCTAAAGTAAGGTGATAACAGTAGTAAGAAGCCTCTAGTTATGCTAAAGTAAGGTGATAACAGTAGTAAGAAGCCTCTAGTTGGGCTAAAGTAAGGTGATAACAGTAGTAAGCAGCCTCTAGTTAGGCTAAAGTAAGGTGATAACAGTAGTAAGAAGCCTCTAGTTAGGCTAAAGTAAGGTGATAACAGTAGTAAGAAGCCTCTAGTTAGGCTAAAGTAAGGTGATAACAGTAGTAAGAAGCCTCTAGTTAGGCTAAAGTAAGGTGATAACAGTAGTAAGCAGCCTATAGTTGGGCTAAAGTAAGGTGATGACAGTAGTAAGCAGCCTCTAGTTGGGCTAAGGTAAGGTGATAACAGTAGTAATAAGCCTCTAGTTAGGCTAAAGTAAGGTGATAACAGTAGTAAGCAGCCTCTAGTTGGGCTAAAGTAAGGTGATAACAGTAGTAAGAAGCCTCTAGTTGGGCTAAAGTAAGGTGATAACAGTAGTAAGCAGCCTCCAGTTAGGCTAAAGTAAGGTGATAACAGTAGTAAGAAGCCTCTAGTTAGGCTAAAGTAAGGTGATAACAGTAGTAAGAAGCCTCTAGTTGGGCTAAAGTAAGGTGATAACAGTAGTAAGAAGCCTCTAGTTGGGCTAAAGTAAGGTGATAACAGTAGTAAGAAGCCTCTAGTTGGGCTAAAGTAAGGTGATGACAGTAGTAAGCAGCCTCTAGTTGGGCTAAGGTAAGGTGATAACAGTAGTAAGCAGCCTCTAGTTAGGCTAAAGTAAGGTGATAACAGTAGTAAGCAGCCTCTAGTTAGGCTAAAGTAAGGTGATAACAGTAGTAAGCAGCCTCTAGTTAGGCTAAAGTAAGGTGATGACAGTAGTAAGCAGCCTCTAGTTGGGCTAAAGTAAGGTAATAACAGTAGTAAGAAGCCTCTAGTTGGGCTAAAGTAAGGTGATAACAGTAGTAAGAAGCCTCTAGTTGGGCTAAAGTAAGGTGATAACAGTAGTAAGAAGCCTCTAGTTGGGCTAAAGTAAGTTGATAACAGTAGTAAGAAGCCTCTAGTTAGGCTAAAGTAAGGTGATAACAGTAGTAAGCAGCCTCTAGTTAGGCTAAAGTAAGGTGATAACAGTAGTAAGCAGCCTCTAGTTGGGCTAAAGTAAGGTGATAACAGTAGTAAGAAGCCTCTAGTTGGGCTAAAGTAAGGTGATAACAGTAGTAAGCAGCCTCTAGTTAGGCTAAAGTAAGGTGATAACAGTAGTAAGAAGCCTCTTGTTGGGCTAAAGTAAGGTGATAACAGTAGTAAGCAGCCTCTAGTTAGGCTAAAGTAAGGTGATAACAGTAGTAAGAAGCCTCTAGTTGGGCTAAAGTAAGGTGATAACAGTAGTAAGAAGCCTCTAGTTGGGCTAAAGTAAGGTGATAACAGTAGTAAGAAGCCTCTAGTTAGGCTAAAGTAAGGTGATAACAGTAGTAAGAAGCCTCTAGTTGGGCTAAGGTAAGGTAAGGTGATAACAGTAGTAAGCAGCCTCTGGTTGGGCTAAAGTAAGGTGATAACAGTCGTAAGAAGCCTCTAGTTAGGCTAAGGTAAGGTGATAACAGTAGTAAGAAGCCTCTAGTTGGGCTAAGGTAAGGTGATAACAGTAGTAAGAAGCCTCTAGTTGGGCTAAGGTAAGGTAAGGTGATAACAGTAGTAAGAAGCCTCTAGTTAGGCTAAAGTAAGGTGATAACAGTAGTAAGAAGCCTCTAGTTAGGCTAAAGTAAGGTGATAACAGTAGTAAGAAGCCTCTAGTTGGGCTAAAGTAAGGTGATAACAGTAGTAAGAAGCCTCTAGTTGGGCTAAGGTAAGGTGGTAACAGTAGTAAGAAGCCTCTAGTTGGGCTAAAGTAAGGTGATAACAGTAGTAAGAAGCCTCTAGTTAGGCTAAAGTAAGGTGATAACAGTAGTAAGAAGCCTCTAGTTAGGATAAAGTAAGGTGATAACAGTAGTAAGCAGCCTCTAGTTAGGCTAAAGTAAGGTTATAACAGTAGTAAGAAGCCTCTAGTTGGGCTAAAGTAAGGTGATAACAGTAGTACGAAGCCTCTAGTTGGGCTAAGGTAAGGTGATAACAGTAGTAAGAAGCCTCTAGTTAGGCTAAGGTAAGGGGATAACAGTAGTAAGAAGCCTCTAGTTGGGCTAAAGTAAGGTGATAACAGTAGTAAGAAGCCTCTAGTTAGGCTAAAGTAAGGTGATAACAGTAGTAAGCAGCCTCTAGTTAGGCTAAAGTAAGGTGATAACAGTAGTAAGAAGCCTCTAGTTGGGCTAAAGTAAGGTGATAACAGTAGTAAGAAGCCTCTAGTTGGGCTAAGGTAAGGTGATAACAGTAGTAAGAAGCCTCTAGTTAGGCTAAAGTAAGGTGATAACAGTAGTAAGACGCCTCTAGTTAGGCTAAGGTAAGGGGATAACAGTAGTAAGAAGCCTCTAGTTGGGCTAAGGTAAGGTGATAACAGTAGTAAGAAGCCTCTAGTTAGGCTAAAGTAAGGTGATAACAGTAGTAAGCAGCCTCTAGTTGGGCTAAAGTAAGGTGATAACAGTAGTAAGAAGCCTCTAGTTAGGCTAAAGTAAGGTGATAACAGTAGTAAGAAGCCTCTAGTTAGGCTAAAGTAAGGTGATAACAGTAGTAAGAAGCCTCTAGTTAGGCTAAAGTAAGGTGATAACAGTAGTAAGAAGCCTCTAGTTGGGCTAAAGTAAGGTGATAACAGTAGTAATAAGCCTCTAGTTAGGCTAAAGTAAGGTGATAACAATAGTAATAAGCCTCTAGTTAGGCTAAAGTAAGGTGATAACAGTAGTAAGAAGCCTCTAGTTAGGCTAAAGTAAGGTGATAACAGTAGTAAGAAGCCTCTAGTTAGGCTAAAGTAAGGTGATAACAGTAGTAAGAAGCCTCTAGTTGGGCTAAAGTAAGGTGATAACAGTAGTAAGCAGCCTCTAGTTAGGCTAAAGTAAGGTGATAACAGTAGTAAGAAGCCTCTAGTTGGGCTAAAGTAAGGTGATAACAGTAGTAAGAAGCCTCTAGTTGGGCTAAAGTAAGGTGATGACAGTAGTAAGAAGCCTCTAGTTGGGCTAAAGTAAGGTGATAACAGTAGTAAGAAGCCTCTAGTTAGGCTAAAGTAAGGTAATAACAGTAGTAAGCAGCCTCTAGTTGGGCTAAAGTAAGGCGATAACAGTAGTAAGCAGCCTCTAGTTAGGCTAAAGTAAGGTGATAACAGTAGTAAGAAGCCTCTAGTTGGGCTAAAGTAAGGTGATAACAGTAGTAAGCAGCCTCTAGTTAGGCTAAAGTAAGGTGATAACAGTAGTAAGAAGCCTCTAGTTGGGCTAAAGTAAGGTGATAACAGTAGTAAGAAGCCTCTAGTTGGGCTAAAGTAAGGTGATAACAGTAGTAAGAAGCCTCTAGTTAGGCTAAAGTAAGGTGATAACAGTAGTAAGCAGCCTCTAGTTAGGCTAAAGTAAGGTGATAACAGTAGTAAGCAGCCTCTAGTTAGGCTAAAGTAAGGTGATAACAGTAGTAAGAAGCCTCTAGTTGGGCTAAAGTAAGGTGATAACAGTAGTAAGAAGCCTCTAGTTGGGCTAAAGTAAGGTGATAACAGTAGTAAGAAGCCTCTAGTTGGGCTAAAGTAAGGTGATAACAGTAGTAAGCAGCCTCTAGTTGGGCTAAAGTAAGGTGATAACAGTAGTAAGCAGCCTCTAGTTAGGCTAAAGTAAGGTGATAACAGTAGTAAGCAGCCTCTAGTTAGGCTAAGGTAAGGTGATAACAGTAGTAAGAAGCCTCTAGTTGGGCTAAAGTAAGGTGATAACAGTAGTAAGAAGCCTCTAGTTGGGCTAAGGTAAGGTAAGGTGATAACAGTAGTAAGCAGCCTCTAGTTAGGCTAAAGTAAGGTGATAACAGTAGTAAGAAGCCTCTAGTTAGGCTAAAGTTAGGGGATAACAGTAGTAAGAAGCCTCTAGTTAGGCTAAGGTAAGGGGATAACAGTAGTAAGAAGCCTCTAGTTGGGCTAAAGTAAGGTGATAACAGTAGTAAGCAGCCTCTAG
Organism: Notolepis coatsorum; assembly: GCF_963971535.1. Classification (NCBI taxonomy): domain Eukaryota; kingdom Metazoa; phylum Chordata; class Actinopteri; order Aulopiformes; family Paralepididae; genus Notolepis; species Notolepis coatsorum. The sequence continues at coordinate 61,749 of NW_028171777.1, forward strand.
TTAGGCTAAAGTAAGGTGATAACAGTAGTAAGTAGCCTCTAGTTAGGTTAAGGTAAGGTGATAACAGTAGTAAAAAGCTTCTAGTTAGGCTAAAGTAAGGGGATAACAGTAGTAAGAAGCCTCTAGTTGGGCTAAGGTAAGGTGATAACAGTAGTAAGAAGCCTCTAGTTAGGCTAAAGTAAGGTGATAACAGTAGTAAGCAGCCTCTAGTTGGGCTAAAGTAAGGTGATAACAGTAGTAAGAAGCCTCTAGTTGGGCTAAAGTAATGTGATAACAGTAGTAAGAAGCCTCTAGTTAGGCTAAAGTAAGGTGATAACAGTAGTAAGCAGCCTCTAGTTGGGCTAAAGTAAGGTGATAACAGTAGTAAGAAGCCTCTAGTTAGGCTAAAGTAAGGTGATAACAGTAGTAAGCAGCCTCTAGTTGGGCTAAAGTAAGGTGATGACAGTAGTAAGAAGCCTCTAGTTAGGCTAAAGTAAGGTGATAACAGTAGTAAGAAGCCTCTAGTTAGGCTAAAGTAAGGTGATAACAGTAGTAAGCAGCCTCTAGTTGGGCTAAAGTAAGGTGATAACAGTAGTAAGAAGCCTCTAGTTGGGCTAAAGTAAGGTGATAACAGTAGTAAGAAGCCTCTAGTTAGGCTAAAGTAAGGTGATAACAGTAGTAAGCAGCCTCTAGTTAGGCTAAAGTAAGGTGATAACAGTAGTAAGAAGCCTCTAGTTAGGCTAAAGTAAGGTGATAACAGTAGTAAGAATCCTCTAGTTGGGCTAAAGTAAGGTGATAACAGTAGTAAGAAGCCTCTAGTTGGGCTAAAGTAAGGTGATAACAGTAGTAAGAAGCCTCTAGTTGGGCTAAAGTAAGGTGATAACAGTAGTAAGAAGCCTCTAGTTAGGCTAAAGTAAGGTAATAACAGTAGTAAGCAGCCTCTAGTTGGGCTAAAGTAAGGTGATAACAGTAGTAAGAAGCCTCTAGTTGGGCTAAAGTAAGGTGATAACAGTAGTAAGCAGCCTCTAGTTAGGCTAAAGTAAGGTGATAACAGTAGTAAGAAGCCTCTAGTTGGGCTAAAGTAAGGTGATAACAGTAGTAAGCAGCCTCTAGTTAGGCTAAAGTAAGGTGATAACAGTAGTAAGAAGCCTCTAGTTGGGCTAAAGTAAGGTGATACCAGTAGTAAGAAGCCTCTAGTTGGGCTAAAGTAAGGTGATAACAGTAGTAAGAAGCCTCTAGTTAGGCTAAAGTAAGGTGATAACAGTAGTAAGCAGCCTCTAGTTAGGCTAAAGTAAGGTGATAACAGTAGTAAGCAGCCTCTAGTTGGGCTAAAGTAAGGTGATAACAGTAGTAAGAAGCCTCTAGTTGGGCTAAAGTAAGGTGATAACAGTAGTAAGCAGCCTCTAGTTAGGCTAAGGTAAGGTGATAACAGTAGTAAGAAGCCTCTAGTTGGGCTAAAGTAAGGTGATAACAGTAGTAAGAAGCCTCTAGTTGGGCTAACGTAAGGTGATAACAGTAGTAAGAAGCCTCTAGTTGGGCTAAAGTAAGGTGATAACAGTAGTAAGAAGCCTCTAGTTGGGCTAAAGTAAGGTGATAACAGTAGTAAGCAGCCTCTAGTTGGGCTAAAGTAAGGTGATAACAGTAGTAAGAAGCCTCTAGTTAGGCTAAAGTAAGGTGATAACAGTAGTAAGAAGCCTCTAGTTGGGCTAAAGTAAGGTGATAACAGTAGTAAGCAGCCTCTAGTTAGGCTAAAGTAAGGTGATAACAGTAGTAAGCAGCCTCTAGTTAGGCTAAAGTAAGGTGATAACAGTAGTAAGAAGCCTCTAGTTGGGCTAAAGTAAGGTGATAACAGTAGTAAGAAGCCTCTAGTTGGGCTAAAGTAAGGTGATAACAGTAGTAAGAAGCCTCTAGTTGGGCTAAAGTAAGGTGATAACAGTAGTAAGCAGCCTCTAGTTGGGCTAAAGTAAGGTGATAACAGTAGTAAGCAGCCTCTAGTTAGGCTAAAGTAAGGTGATAACAGTAGTAAGCAGCCTCTAGTTAGGCTAAGGTAAGGTGATAACAGTAGTAAGAAGCCTCTAGTTGGGCTAAAGTAAGGTGATAACAGTAGTAAGAAGCCTCTAGTTGGGCTAAGGTAAGGTAAGGTGATAACAGTAGTAAGCAGCCTCTAGTTAGGCTAAAGTAAGGTGATAACAGTAGTAAGAAGCCTCTAGTTAGGCTAAACTAAGGGGATAACAGTAGTAAGAAGCCTCTAGTTAGGCTAAGGTAAGGGGATAACAGTAGTAAGAAGCCTCTAGTTGGGCTAAAGTAAGGTGATAACAGTAGTAAGCAGCCTCTAGTTAGGCTAAAGTAAGGTGATACCAGTAGTAAGCAGCCTCTAGTTAGGCTAAGGTAAGGTGATAACAGTAGTAAAAAGCCTCTAGTTAGGCTAAAGTAAGGGGATAACAGTAGTAAGAAGCCTCTAGTTGGGCTAAGGTAAGGTGATAACAGTAGTAAGAAGCCTCTAGTTAGGCTAAAGTAAGGTGATAACAGTAGTAAGCAGCCTCTAGTTGGGCTAAAGTAAGGTGATAACAGTAGTAAGAAGCCTCTAGTTGGGCTAAAGTAAGGTGATAACAGTAGTAAGAAGCCTCTAGTTAGGCTAAAGTAAGGTGATAACAGTAGTAAGCAGCCTCTAGTTGGGCTAAAGTAAGGTGATAACAGTAGTAAGAAGCCTCTAGTTAGGCTAAAGTAAGGTGATAACAGTAGTAAGAAGCCTCTAGTTAGGCTAAAGTAAGGTGATAACAGTAGTAAGCAGCCTCTAGTTGGGCTAAAGTAAGGTGATGGCAGTAGTAAGAAGCCTCTAGTTAGGCTAAAGTAAGGTGATAACAGTAGTAAGAAGCCTCTAGTTAGGTTAAAGTAAGGTGATAACAGTAGTAAGAAGCCTCTAGTTGGGCTAAAGTAAGGTGATAACAGTAGTAATAAGCCTCTAGTTAGGCTAAAGTAAGGTGATAACAGTAGTAATAAGCCTCTAGTTAGGCTAAAGTAAGGTGATAACAGTAGTAAGAAGCCTCTAGTTAGGCTAAAGTAAGGTGATAACAGTAGTAAGAAGCCTCTAGTTGGGCTAAAGTAAGGTGATAACAGTAGTAAGCAGCCTCTAGTTAGGCTAAAGTAAGGTGATACCAGTAGTAAGCAGCCTCTAGTTAGGCTAAGGTAAGGAGATAACAGTAGTAAAAAGCCTCTAGTTAGGCTAAAGTAAGGGGATAACAGTAGTAAGAAGCCTCTAGTTGGGCTAAGGTAAGGTGATAACAGTAGTAAGAAGCCTCTAGTTAGGCTAAAGTAAGGTGATAACAGTAGTAAGCAGCCTCTAGTTGGGCTAAAGTAAGGTGATAACAGTAGTAAGAAGCCTCTAGTTGGGCTAAAGTAAGGTGATAACAGTAGTAAGAAGCCTCTAGTTAGGCTAAAGTAAGGTGATAACAGTAGTAAGCAGCCTCTAGTTGGGCTAAAGTAAGGTGATAACAGTAGTAAGAAGCCTCTAGTTAGGCTAAAGTAAGGTGATAACAGTAGTAAGAAGCCTCTAGTTAGGCTAAAGTAAGGTGATAACAGTAGTAAGCAGCCTCTAGTTGGGCTAAAGTAAGGTGATGGCAGTAGTAAGAAGCCTCTAGTTAGGCTAAAGTAAGGTGATAACAGTAGTAAGAAGCCTCTAGTTAGGCTAAAGTAAGGTGATAACAGTAGTAAGCAGCCTCTAGTTGGGCTAAAGTAAGGTGATAACAGTAGTAAGAAGCCTCTAGTTGGGCTAAAGTAATGTGATAACAGTAGTAAGAAGCATCTAGTTAGGCTAAAGTAAGGTGATAACAGTAGTAAGCAGCCTCTAGTTAGGCTAAAGTAAGGTGATAACAGTAGTAAGAAGCCTCTAGTTAGGTTAAAGTAAGGTGATAACAGTAGTAAGAAGCCTCTAGTTGGGCTAAAGTAAGGTGATAACAGTAGTAATAAGCCTCTAGTTAGGCTAAAGTAAGGTGATAACAGTAGTAATAAGCCTCTAGTTAGGCTAAAGTAAGGTGATAACAGTAGTAAGAAGCCTCTAGTTAGGCTAAAGTAAGGTGATAACAGTAGTAAGAAGCCTCTAGTTAGGCTAAAGTAAGGTGATAACAGTAGTAAGAAGCCTCTAGTTGGGCTAAAGTAAGGTGATAACAGTAGTAAGCAGCCTCTAGTTAGGCTAAAGTAAGGTGATAACAGTAGTAAGAAGCCTCTAGTTGGTCTAAAGTAAGGTGATAACAGTAGTAAGACGCCTCTAGTTGGGCTAAAGTAAGGTGATAACAGTAGTAAGAAGCCTCTAGTTGGGCTAAAGTAAGGTGATAACAGTAGTAAGAAGCCTCTAGTTAGGCTAAAGTAAGGTAATAACAGTAGTAAGCAGCCTCTAGTTGGGCTAAAGTAAGGTGATAACAGTAGTAAGAAGCCTCTAGTTGGGCTAAAGTAAGGTGATAACAGTAGTAAGCAGCCTCTAGTTAGGCTAAAGTAAGGTGATAACAGTAGTAAGAAGCCTCTAGTTGGGCTAAAGTAAGGTGATAACAGTAGTAAGCAGCCTCTAGTTAGGCTAAAGTAAGGTGATAACAGTAGTAAGAAGCCTCTAGTTGGGCTAGAGTAAGGTGATAACAGTAGTAAGAAGCCTCTAGTTGGGCTAAAGTAAGGTGATAACAGTAGTAAGAAGCCTCTAGTTAGGCTAAAGTAAGGTGATAACAGTAGTAAGCAGCCTCTAGTTAGGCTAAAGTAAGGTGATAACAGTAGTAAGCAGCCTCTAGTTGGGCTAAAGTAAGGTGATAACAGTAGTAAGCAGCCTCTAGTTAGGCTAAGGTAAGGTGATAACAGTAGTAAGAAGCCTCTAGTTGGGCTAAAGTAAGGTGATAACAGTAGTAATAAGCCTCTAGTTGGGCTAAAGTAAGGTGATAACAGTAGTAAGAAGCCTCTAGTTGGGCTAAAGTAAGGTGATAACAGTAGTAAGAAGCCTCTAGTTGGGCTAAAGTAAGGTGATAACAGTAGTAAGCAGCCTCTAGTTGGGCTAAAATAAGGTGATAACAGTAGTAAGAAGCCTCTAGTTGGGCTAAGGTAAGGTGATAACAGTAGTAAGCAGCCTCTAGTTAGGCTAAGGTAAGGTGATAACAGTAGTAAGAAGCCTCTAGTTGGGCTAAGGTAAGGTGATAACAGTAGTAAGCAGCCTCTAGTTAGGCTAAAGTAAGGTGATAACAGTAGTAAGAAGCCTCTAGTTAGGCTAAAGTAAGGTGATAACAGTAGTAAGAAGCCTCTAGTTAGGCTAAAGTAAGGTGATAACAGTAGTAAGAAGCCTCTAGTTGGGCTAAAGTAAGGTGATAACAGTAGTAAGAAGCCTCTAGTTGGGCTAAAGTAAGGTGATAACAGTAGTAAGAAGCCTCTAGTTAGGCTAAAGTAAGGTGATAACAGTAGTAAGCAGCCTCTAGTTAGGCTAAAGTAAGGTGATAACAGTAGTAAGCAGCCTCTAGTTGGGCTAAAGTAAGGTGATAACAGTAGTAAGCAGCCTCTAGTTGGGCTAAAGTAAGGTGATAACAGTAGTAAGAAGCCTCTAGTTGGGCTAAAGTAAAGTGATAACAGTAGTAAGCAGCCTCTAGTTAGGCTAAGGTAAGGTGATAACAGTAGTAAGAAGCCTCTAGTTGGGCTAAAGTAAGGTGATAACAGTAGTAAGAAGCCTCTAGTTGGGCTAAAGTAAGGTGATAACAGTAGTAAGAAGCCTCTAGTTGGGCTAAAGTAAGGTGATAACAGTAGTAAGAAGCCTCTAGTTGGGCTAAAGTAAGGTGATAACAGTAGTAAGCAGCCTCTAGTTGGGCTAAAGTAAGGTGATAACAGTAGTAAGAAGCCTCTAGTTAGGCTAAAGTAAGGTGATAACAGTAGTAAGAAGCCTCTAGTTGGGCTAAAGTAAGGTGATAACAGTAGTAAGCAGCCTCTAGTTAGGCTAAAGTAAGGTGATAACAGTAGTAAGCAGCCTCTAGTTAGGCTACAGTAAGGTGATAACAGTAGTAAGAAGCCTCTAGTTGGGCTAAAGTAAGGTGATAACAGTAGTAAGAAGCCTCTAGTTGGGCTAAAGTAAGGTGATAACAGTAGTAAGAAGCCTCTAGTTGGGCTAAAGTAAGGTGATAACAGTAGTAAGAAGCCTCTAGTTGGGCTAAGGTAAGGTGATAACAGTAGTAAGAAGCCTCTAGTTGGGCTAAAGTAAGGTGATAACAGTAGTAAGAAGCCTCTAGTTAGGCTAAAGTAAGGTGATAACAGTAGTAAGAAGCCTCTAGTTAGGATAAAGTAAGGTGATAACAGTAGTAAGCAGCCTCTAGTTAGGCTAAAGTAAGGTGATAACAGTAGTAAGAAGCCTCTAGTTGGGCTAAAGTAAGGTGATAACAGTAGTACGAAGCCTCTAGTTGGGCTAAGGTAAGGTGATAACAGTAGTAAGAAGCCTCTAGTTAGGCTAAGGTAAGGGGATAACAGTAGTAAGAAGCCTCTAGTTAGGCTAAAGTAAGGTGATAACAGTAGTAAGAAGCCTCTAGTTGGGCTAAAGTAAGGTGATAACAGTAGTAATAAGCCTCTAGTTAGGCTAAAGTAAGGTGATAACAATAGTAATAAGCCTCTAGTTAGGCTAAAGTAAGGTGATAACAGTAGTAAGAAGCCTCTAGTTAGGCTAAAGTAAGGTGATAACAGTAGTAAGAAGCCTCTAGTTAGGCTAAAGTAAGGTGATAACAGTAGTAAGAAGCCTCTAGTTGGGCTAAAGTAAGGTGATAACAGTAGTAAGCAGCCTCTAGTTAGGCTAAAGTAAGGTGATAACAGTAGTAAGAAGCCTCTAGTTGGGCTAAAGTAAGGTGATAACAGTAGTAAGAAGCCTCTAGTTGGGCTAAAGTAAGGTGATAACAGTAGTAAGAAGCCTCTAGTTGGGCTAAAGTAAGGTGATAACAGTAGTAAGAAGCCTCTAGTTAGGCTAAAGTAAGGTAATAACAGTAGTAAGCAGCCTCTAGTTGGGCTAAAGTAAGGTGATAACAGTAGTAAGAAGCCTCTAGTTGGGCTAAAGTAAGGTGATAACAGTAGTAAGCAGCCTCTAGTTAGGCTAAAGTAAGGTGATAACAGTAGTAAGAAGCCTCTAGTTGGGCTAAAGTAAGGTGATAACAGTAGTAAGCAGCCTCTAGTTAGGCTAAAGTAAGGTGATAACAGTAGTAAGAAGCCTCTAGTTGGGCTAAAGTAAGGTGATAACAGTAGTAAGAAGCCTCTAGTTGGGCTAAAGTCTGGTGATAACAGTAGTAAGAAGCCTCTAGTTAGGCTAAAGTAAGGTGATAACAGTAGTAAGCAGCCTCTAGTTAGGCTAAAGTAAGGTGATAACAGTAGTAAGCAGCCTCTAGTTAGGCTAAAGTAAGGTGATAACAGTAGTAAGAAGCCTCTAGTTGGGCTAAAGTAAGGTGATAACAGTAGTAAGAAGCCTCTAGTTGGGCTAAAGTAAGGTGATAACAGTAGTAAGAAGCCTCTAGTTGGGCTAAAGTAAGGTGATAACAGTAGTAAGCAGCCTCTAGTTGGGCTAAAGTAAGGTGATAACAGTAGTAAGCAGCCTCTAGTTAGGCTAAAGTAAGGTGATAACAGTAGTAAGCAGCCTCTAGTTAGGCTAAGGTAAGGTGATAACAGTAGTAAGAAGCCTCTAGTTGGGCTAAAGTAAGGTGCTAACAGTAGTAAGAAGCCTCTAGTTGGGCTAAGGTAAGGTAAGGTGATAACAGTAGTAAGCAGCCTCTAGTTAGGCTAAAGTAAGGTGATAACAGTAGTAAGAAGCCTCTAGTTAGGCTAAAGTAAGGGGATAACAGTAGTAAGAAGCCTCTAGTTAGGCTAAGGTAAGGGGATAACAGTAGTAAGAAGCCTCTAGTTGGGCTAAAGTAAGGTGATAACAGTAGTAAGCAGCCTCTAGTTAGGCTAAAGTAAGGTGATAACAGTAGTAAGCAGCCTCTAGTTAGGCTAAGGTAAGGTGATAACAGTAGTAAAAAGCTTCTAGTTAGGCTAAAGTAAGGGGATAACAGTAGTAAGAAGCCTCTAGTTGGGCTAAGGTAAGGTGATAACAGTAGTAAGAAGCCTCTAGTTAGGCTAAAGTAAGGTGATAACAGTAGTAAGCAGCCTCTAGTTGGGCTAAAGTAAGGTGATAACAGTAGTAAGAAGCCTCTAGTTGGGCTAAAGTAAAGTGATAACAGTAGTAAGCAGCCTCTAGTTAGGCTAAGGTAAGGTGATAACAGTAGTAAGAAGCCTCTAGTTGGGCTAAAGTAAGGTGATAACAGTAGTAAGAAGCCTCTAGTTGGGCTAAAGTAAGGTGATAACAGTAGTAAGAAGCCTCTAGTTGGGCTAAAGTAAGGTGATAACAGTAGTAAGAAGCCTCTAGTTGGGCTAAAGTAAGGTGATAACAGTAGTAAGCAGCCTCTAGTTGGGCTAAAGTAAGGTGATAACAGTAGTAAGAAGCCTCTAGTTAGGCTAAAGTAAGGTGATAACAGTAGTAAGAAGCCTCTAGTTGGGCTAAAGTAAGGTGATAACAGTAGTAAGCAGCCTCTAGTTAGGCTAAAGTAAGGTGATAACAGTAGTAAGCAGCCTCTAGTTAGGCTACAGTAAGGTGATAACAGTAGTAAGAAGCCTCTAGTTGGGCTAAAGTAAGGTGATAACAGTAGTAAGAAGCCTCTAGTTGGGCTAAAGTAAGGTGATAACAGTAGTAAGAAGCCTCTAGTTGGGCTAAAGTAAGGTGATAACAGTAGTAAGAAGCCTCTAGTTGGGCTAAGGTAAGGTGATAACAGTAGTAAGAAGCCTCTAGTTGGGCTAAAGTAAGGTGATAACAGTAGTAAGAAGCCTCTAGTTAGGCTAAAGTAAGGTGATAACAGTAGTAAGAAGCCTCTAGTTAGGATAAAGTAAGGTGATAACAGTAGTAAGCAGCCTCTAGTTAGGCTAAAGTAAGGTGATAACAGTAGTAAGAAGCCTCTAGTTGGGCTAAAGTAAGGTGATAACAGTAGTACGAAGCCTCTAGTTGGGCTAAGGTAAGGTGATAACAGTAGTAAGAAGCCTCTAGTTAGGCTAAGGTAAGGGGATAACAGTAGTAAGAAGCCTCTAGTTAGGCTAAAGTAAGGTGATAACAGTAGTAAGAAGCCTCTAGTTGGGCTAAAGTAAGGTGATAACAGTAGTAATAAGCCTCTAGTTAGGCTAAAGTAAGGTGATAACAATAGTAATAAGCCTCTAGTTAGGCTAAAGTAAGGTGATAACAGTAGTAAGAAGCCTCTAGTTAGGCTAAAGTAAGGTGATAACAGTAGTAAGAAGCCTCTAGTTAGGCTAAAGTAAGGTGATAACAGTAGTAAGAAGCCTCTAGTTGGGCTAAAGTAAGGTGATAACAGTAGTAAGTAGCCTCTAGTTAGGCTAAAGTAAGGTGATAACAGTAGTAAGAAGCCTCTAGTTGGGCTAAAGTAAGGTGATAACAGTAGTAAGAAGCCTCTAGTTGGGCTAAAGTAAGGTGATAACAGTAGTAAGAAGCCTCTAGTTGGGCTAAAGTAAGGTGATAACAGTAGTAAGAAGCCTCTAGTTAGGCTAAAGTAAGGTAATAACAGTAGTAAGCAGCCTCTAGTTGGGCTAAAGTAAGGTGATAACAGTAGTAAGAAGCCTCTAGTTGGGCTAAAGTAAGGTGATAACAGTAGTAAGCAGCCTCTAGTTAGGCTAAAGTAAGGTGATAACAGTAGTAAGAAGCCTCTAGTTGGGCTAAAGTAAGGTGATAACAGTAGTAAGCAGCCTCTAGTTAGGCTAAAGTAAGGTGATAACAGTAGTAAGAAGCCTCTAGTTGGGCTAAAGTAAGGTGATAACAGTAGTAAGAAGCCTCTAGTTGGGCTAAAGTCTGGTGATAACAGTAGTAAGAAGCCTCTAGTTAGGCTAAAGTAAGGTGATAACAGTAGTAAGCAGCCTCTAGTTAGGCTAAAGTAAGGTGATAACAGTAGTAAGCAGCCTCTAGTTAGGCTAAAGTAAGGTGATAACAGTAGTAAGAAGCCTCTAGTTGGGCTAAAGTAAGGTGATAACAGTAGTAAGAAGCCTCTAGTTGGGCTAAAGTAAGGTGATAACAGTAGTAAGAAGCCTCTAGTTGGGCTAAAGTAAGGTGATAACAGTAGTAAGCAGCCTCTAGTTGGGCTAAAGTAAGGTGATAACAGTAGTAAGCAGCCTCTAGTTAGGCTAAAGTAAGGTGATAACAGTAGTAAGCAGCCTCTAGTTAGGCTAAGGTAAGGTGATAACAGTAGTAAGAAGCCTCTAGTTGGGCTAAAGTAAGGTGATAACAGTAGTAACAAGCCTCTAGTTGGGCTAAGGTAAGGTAAGGTGATAACAGTAGTAAGCAGCCTCTAGTTAGGCTAAAGTAAGGTGATAACAGTAGTAAGAAGCCTCTAGTTAGGCTAAAGTAAGGGGATAACAGTAGTAAGAAGCCTCTAGTTAGGCTAAGGTAAGGGGATAACAGTAGTAAGAAGCCTCTAGTTGGGCTAAAGTAAGGTGATAACAGTAGTAAGCAGCCTCTAGTTAGGCTAAAGTAAGGTGATAACAGTAGTAAGCAGCCTCTAGTTAGGCTAAGGTAAGGTGATAACAGTAGTAAAAAGCTTCTAGTTAGGCTAAAGTAAGGGGATAACAGTAGTAAGAAGCCTCTAGTTGGGCTAAGGTAAGGTGATAACAGTAGTAAGAAGCCTCTAGTTAGGCTAAAGTAAGGTGATAACAGTAGTAAGCAGCCTCTAGTTGGGCTAAAGTAAGGTGATAACAGTAGTAAGAAGCCTCTAGTTGGGCTAAAGTAAGGTGATAACAGTAGTAAGAAGCCTCTAGTTAGGCTAAAGTAAGGTGATAACAGTAGTAAGCAGCCTCTAGTTGGGCTAAAGTAAGGTGATAACAGTAGTAAGAAGCCTCTAGTTAGGCTAAAGTAAGGTGATAACAGTAGTAAGCAGCCTCTAGTTGGGCTAAAGTAAGGTGATGACAGTAGTAAGAAGCCTCTAGTTAGGCTAAAGTAAGGTGATAACAGTAGTAAGAAGCCTCTAGTTAGGCTAAAGTAAGGTGATAACAGTAGTAAGCAGCCTCTAGTTGGGCTAAAGTAAGGTGATAACAGTAGTAAGAAGCCTCTAGTTGGGCTAAAGTAAGGTGATAACAGTAGTAAGAAGCCTCTAGTTAGGCTAAAGTAAGGTGATAACAGTAGTAAGAAGCCTCTAGTTAGGCTAAGGTAAGGGGATAACAGTAGTAAGAAGCCTCTAGTTGGGCTAAAGTAAGGTGATAACAGTAGTAAGCAGCCTCTAGTTAGGCTAAAGTAAGGTGATAACAGTAGTAAGCAGCCTCTAGTTAGGCTAAGGTAAGGTGATAACAGTAGTAAAAAGCTTCTAGTTAGGCTAAAGTAAGGGGATAACAGTAGTAAGAAGCCTCTAGTTGGGCTAAGGTAAGGTGATAACAGTAGTAAGAAGCCTCTAGTTAGGCTAAAGTAAGGTGATAACAGTAGTAAGCAGCCTCTAGTTGGGCTAAAGTAAGGTGATAACAGTAGTAAGAAGCCTCTAGTTGGGCTAAAGTAAGGTGATAACAGTAGTAAGAAGCCTCTAGTTAGGCTAAAGTAAGGTGATAACAGTAGTAAGCAGCCTCTAGTTGGGCTAAAGTAAGGTGATAACAGTAGTAAGAAGCCTCTAGTTAGGCTAAAGTAAGGTGATAACAGTAGTAAGCAGCCTCTAGTTGGGCTAAAGTAAGGTGATGACAGTAGTAAGAAGCCTCTAGTTAGGCTAAAGTAAGGTGATAACAGTAGTAAGAAGCCTCTAGTTAGGCTAAAGTAAGGTGATAACAGTAGTAAGCAGCCTCTAGTTGGGCTAAAGTAAGGTGATAACAGTAGTAAGAAGCCTCTAGTTGGGCTAAAGTAAGGTGATAACAGTAGTAAGAAGCCTCTAGTTAGGCTAAAGTAAGGTGATAACAGTAGTAAGCAGCCTCTAGTTAGGCTAAAGTAAGGTGATAACAGTAGTAAGAAGCCTCTAGTTAGGCTAAAGTAAGGTGATAACAGTAGTAAGAAGCCTCTAGTTGGGCTAAAGTAAGGTGATAACAGTAGTAAGAAGCCTCTAGTTGGGCTAAAGTAAGGTGATAACAGTAGTAAGAAGCCTCTAGTTGGGCTAAAGTAAGGTGATAACAGTAGTAAGAAGCCTCTAGTTAGGCTAAAGTAAGGTAATAACAGTAGTAAGCAGCCTCTAGTTGGGCTAAAGTAAGGTGATAACAGTAGTAAGAAGCCTCTAGTTGGGCTAAAGTAAGGTGATAACAGTAGTAAGCAGCCTCTAGTTAGGCTAAAGTAAGGTGATAACAGTAGTAAGAAGCCTCTAGTTGGGCTAAAGTAAGGTGATAACAGTAGTAAGCAGCCTCTAGTTAGGCTAAAGTAAGGTGATAACAGTAGTAAGAAGCCTCTAGTTGGGCTAAAGTAAGGTGATACCAGTAGTAAGAAGCCTCTAGTTGGGCTAAAGTAAGGTGATAACAGTAGTAAGAAGCCTCTAGTTAGGCTAAAGTAAGGTGATAACAGTAGTAAGCAGCCTCTAGTTAGGCTAAAGTAAGGTGATAACAGTAGTAAGCAGCCTCTAGTTGGGCTAAAGTAAGGTGATAACAGTAGTAAGAAGCCTCTAGTTGGGCTAAAGTAAGGTGATAACAGTAGTAAGCAGCCTCTAGTTAGGCTAAGGTAAGGTGATAACAGTAGTAAGAAGCCTCTAGTTGGGCTAAAGTAAGGTGATAACAGTAGTAAGAAGCCTCTAGTTGGGCTAACGTAAGGTGATAACAGTAGTAAGAAGCCTCTAGTTGGGCTAAAGTAAGGTGATAACAGTAGTAAGAAGCCTCTAGTTGGGCTAAAGTAAGGTGATAACAGTAGTAAGCAGCCTCTAGTTGGGCTAAAGTAAGGTGATAACAGTAGTAAGAAGCCTCTAGTTAGGCTAAAGTAAGGTGATAACAGTAGTAAGAAGCCTCTAGTTGGGCTAAAGTAAGGTGATAACAGTAGTAAGCAGCCTCTAGTTAGGCTAAATCAAGGTGATAACAGTAGTAAGCAGCCTCTAGTTAGGCTAAAGTAAGGTGATAACAGTAGTAAGAAGCCTCTAGTTGGGCTAAAGTAAGGTGATAACAGTAGTAAGAAGCCTCTAGTTGGGCTAAAGTAAGGTGATAACAGTAGTAAGAAGCCTCTAGTTGGGCTAAAGTAAGGTGATAACAGTAGTAAGCAGCCTCTAGTTGGGCTAAAGTAAGGTGATAACAGTAGTAAGCAGCCTCTAGTTAGGCTAAAGTAAGGTGATAACAGTAGTAAGAAGCCTCTAGTTGGGCTAAAGTAAGGTGATAACAGTAGTAAGAAGCCTCTAGTTGGGCTAAGGTAAGGTAAGGTGATAACAGTAGTAAGCAGCCTCTAGTTAGGCTAAAGTAAGGTGATAACAGTAGTAAGAAGCCTCTAGTTAGGCTAAAGTAAGGGGATAACAGTAGTAAGAAGCCTCTAGTTAGGCTAAGGTAAGGGGATAACAGTAGTAAGAAGCCTCTAGTTAGGCTAAAGTAAGGTAATAACAGTAGTAAGCAGCCTCTAGTTGGGCTAAAGTAAGGTGATAACAGTAGTAAGAAGCCTCTAGTTGGGCTAAAGTAAGGTGATAACAGTAGTAAGCAGCCTCTAGTTAGGCTAAAGTAAGGTGATAACAGTAGTAAGAAGCCTCTAGTTGGGCTAAAGTAAGGTGATAACAGTAGTAAGCAGCCTCTAGTTAGGCTAAAGTAAGGTGATAACAGTAGTAAGAAGCCTCTAGTTGGGCTAAAGTAAGGTGATACCAGTAGTAAGAAGCCTCTAGTTGGGCTAAAGTAAGGTGATAACAGTAGTAAGAAGCCTCTAGTTAGGCTAAAGTAAGGTGATAACAGTAGTAAGCAGCCTCTAGTTAGGCTAAAGTAAGGTGATAACAGTAGTAAGCAGCCTCTAGTTGGGCTAAAGTAAGGTGATAACAGTAGTAAGAAGCCTCTAGTTGGGCTAAAGTAAGGTGATAACAGTAGTAAGCAGCCTCTAGTTAGGCTAAGGTAAGGTGATAACAGTAGTAAGAAGCCTCTAGTTGGGCTAAAGTAAGGTGATAACAGTAGTAAGAAGCCTCTAGTTGGGCTAACGTAAGGTGATAACAGTAGTAAGAAGCCTCTAGTTGGGCTAAAGTAAGGTGATAACAGTAGTAAGAAGCCTCTAGTTGGGCTAAAGTAAGGTGATAACAGTAGTAAGCAGCCTCTAGTTGGGCTAAAGTAAGGTGATAACAGTAGTAAGAAGCCTCTAGTTAGGCTAAAGTAAGGTGATAACAGTAGTAAGAAGCCTCTAGTTGGGCTAAAGTAAGGTGATAACAGTAGTAAGCAGCCTCTAGTTAGGCTAAATCAAGGTGATAACAGTAGTAAGCAGCCTCTAGTTAGGCTAAAGTAAGGTGATAACAGTAGTAAGAAGCCTCTAGTTGGGCTAAAGTAAGGTGATAACAGTAGTAATAAGCCTCTAGTTGGGCTAAAGTAAGGTGATAACAGTAGTAAGAAGCCTCTAGTTGGGCTAAAGTAAGGTGATAACAGTAGTAAGCAGCCTCTAGTTGGGCTAAAGTAAGGTGATAACAGTAGTAAGCAGCCTCTAGTTAGGCTAAAGTAAGGTGATAACAGTAGTAAGAAGCCTCTAGTTGGGCTAAAGTAAGGTGATAACAGTAGTAAGAAGCCTCTAGTTGGGCTAAGGTAAGGTAAGGTGATAACAGTAGTAAGCAGCCTCTAGTTAGGCTAAAGTAAGGTGATAACAGTAGTAAGAAGCCTCTAGTTAGGCTAAAGTAAGGGGATAACAGTAGTAAGAAGCCTCTAGTTAGGCTAAGGTAAGGGGATAACAGTAGTAAGAAGCCTCTAGTTGGGCTAAAGTAAGGTGATAACAGTAGTAAGCAGCCTCTAGTTAGGCTAAAGTAAGGTGATACCAGTAGTAAGCAGCCTCTAGTTAGGCTAAGGTAAGGTGATAACAGTAGTAAGCAGCCTCTAGTTAGGCTAAAGTAAGGTGATAACAGTAGTAAGAAGCCTCTAGTTGGGCTAAAGTAAGGTGATAACAGTAGTAAGAAGCCTCTAGTTGGGCTAAGGTAAGGTAAGGTGATAACAGTAGTAAGCAGCCTCTAGTTAGGCTAAAGTAAGGTGATAACAGTAGTAAGAAGCCTCTAGTTAGGCTAAAGTAAGGGGATAACAGTAGTAAGAAGCCTCTAGTTAGGCTAAGGTAAGGGGATAACAGTAGTAAGAAGCCTCTAGTTGGGCTAAAGTAAGGTGATAACAGTAGTAAGCAGCCTCTAGTTAGGCTAAAGTAAGGTGATACCAGTAGTAAGCAGCCTCTAGTTAGGCTAAGGTAAGGTGATAACAGTAGTAAAAAGCCTCTAGTTAGGCTAAAGTAAGGGGATAACAGTAGTAAGAAGCCTCTAGTTGGGCTAAGGTAAGGTGATAACAGTAGTAAGAAGCCTCTAGTTAGGCTAAAGTAAGGTGATAACAGTAGTAAGCAGCCTCTAGTTGGGCTAAAGTAAGGTGATAACAGTAGTAAGCAGCCTCTAGTTGGGCTAAAGTAAGGTGATAACAGTAGTAAGAAGCCTCTAGTTAGGCTAAAGTAAGGTGATAACAGTAGTAAGAAGCCTCTAGTTGGGCTAAAGTAAGGTGATAACAGTAGTAAGCAGCCTCTAGTTAGGCTAAATCAAGGTGATAACAGTAGTAAGCAGCCTCTAGTTAGGCTAAAGTAAGGTGATAACAGTAGTAAGAAGCCTCTAGTTGGGCTAAAGTAAGGTGATAACAGTAGTAAGAAGCCTCTAGTTGGGCTAAAGTAAGGTGATAACAGTAGTAAGAAGCCTCTAGTTGGGCTAAAGTAAGGTGATAACAGTAGTAAGCAGCCTCTAGTTGGGCTAAAGTAAGGTGATAACAGTAGTAAGCAGCCTCTAGTTAGGCTAAAGTAAGGTGATAACAGTAGTAAGAAGCCTCTAGTTGGGCTAAAGTAAGGTGATAACAGTAGTAAGAAGCCTCTAGTTGGGCTAAGGTAAGGTAAGGTGATAACAGTAGTAAGCAGCCTCTAGTTAGGCTAAAGTAAGGTGATAACAGTAGTAAGAAGCCTCTAGTTAGGCTAAGGTAAGGGGATAACAGTAGTAAGAAGCCTCTAGTTGGGCTAAAGTAAGGTGATAACAGTAGTAAGCAGCCTCTAGTTAGGCTAAAGTAAGGTGATACCAGTAGTAAGCAGCCTCTAGTTAGGCTAAGGTAAGGTGATAACAGTAGTAAAAAGCCTCTAGTTAGGCTAAAGTAAGGGGATAACAGTAGTAAGAAGCCTCTAGTTGGGCTAAGGTAAGGTGATAACAGTAGTAAGAAGCCTCTAGTTAGGCTAAAGTAAGGTGATAACAGTAGTAAGCAGCCTCTAGTTGGGCTAAAGTAAGGTGATAACAGTAGTAAGAAGCCTCTAGTTGGGCTAAAGTAAGGTGATAACAGTAGTAAGAAGCCTCTAGTTAGGCTAAAGTAAGGTGATAACAGTAGTAAGCAGCCTCTAGTTGGGCTAAAGTAAGGTGATAACAGTAGTAAGAAGCCTCTAGTTAGGCTAAAGTAAGGTAATAACAGTAGTAAGAAGCCTCTAGTTAGGCTAAAGTAAGGTGATAACAGTAGTAAGCAGCCTCTAGTTGGGCTAAAGTAAGGTGATGGCAGTAGTAAGAAGCCTCTAGTTAGGCTAAAGTAAGGTGATAACAGTAGTAAGAAGCCTCTAGTTAGGCTAAAGTAAGGTGATAACAGTAGTAAGCAGCCTCTAGTTGGGCTAAAGTAAGGTGATAACAGTAGTAAGAAGCCTCTAGTTGGGCTAAAGTAATGTGATAACAGTAGTAAGAAGCCTCTAGTTAGGCTAAAGTAAGGTGATAACAGTAGTAAGCAGCCTCTAGTTAGGCTAAAGTAAGGTGATAACAGTAGTAAGAAGCCTCTAGTTAGGCTAAAGTAAGGTGATAACAGTAGTAAGAAGCCTCTAGTTGGGCTAAAGTAAGGTGATAACAGTAGTAATAAGCCTCTAGTTAGGCTAAAGTAAGGTGATAACAGTAGTAATAAGCCTCTAGTTAGGCTAAAGTAAGGTGATAACAGTAGTAAGAAGCCTCTAGTTAGGCTAAAGTAAGGTGATAACAGTAGTAAGAAGCCTCTAGTTAGGCTAAAGTAAGGTGATAACATTTACATTTACATTTACATTTAGTCATTTAGCTGACGCTTTTATCCAAAGCGACTTACAAGTTCTGTGCGACAAGACAGCAAGAAGGGTATAATTCTATCAGCTGAGTAACAATGTTCATCAAAGTGTTGCGTGTTACAGTGTAGGTTAGTTTATTAGGACAAGTGCATGACATTAAGGTTAGTCGGGGTTAGATTTTTTTCTTTTTTTTTTTTTTTTTTTTTATCATTTCAGATAATGGTTGAAGAAGTGAGTCTTTAGTCGACGGCGAAAGATTGGACGGGATTCGGCTGTCCTAACTGGGATGGGTAGTTCATTCCACCATTGTGGGGCAAGGACTGAGAATAGGCGGCTTCTCTTTGATGACCCTCCGGGAGCTTGGATAGGAGTAGATCTGAGGCGGCCAGAAGATGCAGAGCGTAGGGGTCTTGAGGGTGTGTAGTAAGAGACCATTGACCGGAGGTAGGCGGGAGCGGTTCCCTTTGCCGCACGGTATGCTAGGTCGAGGGCCTTGAAGCGGATACGTGCAGCAATGGGGAGCCAGTGCAGGTCCCTAAGAAGTGGGGTGACATGGGCCGACTTCGGTAGGTTTGAGATCAGGCGGGCCGCTGCGTTTTGAATGAGTTGAAGAGGCTTGGTGGCAGTGGCCGGGAGGCCAGCTAGCAGTGCGTTGCAGTAGTCGAGGCGGGAGATGACTGTTGATTGGACGAGGAGTTGGGTGGCTTCTTTTGTCAGGAAGGGGCGTATCCTTCTGACGTTGCTCAGGAGGAATCTGCAGGTTCTGGTTGTCGCTGCGATGTGAGCAGAGAAGTTCAGCTGGTCGTCGAGGACAACACCAAGGTTCTTGGCGGTCGGCGACGCGGTCACAGCTGCATTCTCGACTGTGATGGAGAGGTCGGTCAGGGGGGAGGATTTGGCCGGCAGGTGGAGCAATTCTGTTTTGCTTAGGTTCAGTTTGAGGTGGTTGGTCGTCATCCAGGCGGAGATGTCGGACAGACAGGCCGAGATCCGCTCAGAGACGTGGATATCTGAGGGAGGGAAGGAGAGGAAGAGTTGAGTATCATCGGCATAACAATGATATGAGAAGCCATGAGACGTGATAATGTTACCCAGTGATTTAGTGTAGAGGGAGAAGAGAAGGGGTCCTAGGACCGAGCCCTGGGGGACACCCGTCCGGAGGGGGCGGGTGGCCGACAGAGTCCCTCTCCATGACACTTGGTAGGAGCGGTCATTGAGGTATGATGTCAGCCATGTCAGCGCAGATCCAGCCACTCCCATTCCTGCGAGGGCCGCGAGGAGGATCTGATGGTTGACTGTGTCGAAGGCTGCAGATAGATCTAGGAGAATCAGGACAGAGGAGAGGCCTTTCGCTTTTGCTAAGTGAAGTGCCTCTGTGACCGCAATGAGGGCCGTTTCTGTGGAGTGGCCAGTCCGGAAGCCAGACTGATTGGGGTCTAGGAGGTCATTCTGTAAGAGATAAGCAGTAAGTTGGTTGGATACAGCACGTTCAAGTGTTTTAGAAAGGAAGGAGAGAAGAGAGACAGGACGATAGTTGGCTATGACGGTGGGGTTCAGGGTTGGTTTTTTTATGAGGGGCGTGACTCTGGCTTGTTTTAGGGAGGTGGGGACCACCCCCGAGTTGAGTGAGGAGTTGATGGTTGCAGTTAGGAATGGGAGGATGTCCGGTGCTATGGTCTGGAGGAGTGGGGAGGGTAGCTGGTCCAGCTGGCATGTAGTCGGACGGTTCGACGTTACCAGTGTCAGGGTCTCGGCTTCTGTAATGGGAGAGAAAGATGACAGAGTGAAGGATGAGGTTCTCGATTCAGCGTTTGGAATGGGTGGGGGTTGGGAGAAGGAGCTGCGGATGTTCTCCACTTTTTCCTCAAAGAAGATCGCAAAGTCTTCGGCAGAAAAAGTTGAGGGAGGATAACAGTAGTAAGAAGCCTCTAGTTGGGCTAAAATAAGGTGATAACAGTAGTAAGCAGCCTCTAGTTAGGCTAAAGTAAGGTGATAACAGTAGTACGAAGCCTCTAGTTGGGCTAAAGTAAGGTGATAACAGTAGTAAGACGCCTCTAGTTGGGCTAAAGTAAGGTGATAACAGTAGTAAGAAGCCTCTAGTTGGGCTAAAGTAAGGTGATAACAGTAGTAAGAAGCCTCTAGTTAGGCTAAAGTAAGGTAATAACAGTAGTAAGCAGCCTCTAGTTGGGCTAAAGTAAGGTGATAACAGTAGTAAGAAGCCTCTAGTTGGGCTAAAGTAAGGTGATAACAGTAGTAAGCAGCCTCTAGTTAGGCTAAAGTAAGGTGATAACAGTAGTAAGAAGCCTCTAGTTGGGCTAAAGTAAGGTGATAACAGTAGTAAGCAGCCTCTAGTTAGGCTAAAGTAAGGTGATAACAGTAGTAAGAAGCCTCTAGTTGGGCTAGAGTAAGGTGATAACAGTAGTAAGAAGCCTCTAGTTAGGCTAAAGTAAGGTGATAACAGTAGTAAGCAGCCTCTAGTTAGGCTAAAGTAAGGTGATAACAGTAGTAAGCAGCCTCTAGTTGGGCTAAAGTAAGGTGATAACAGTAGTAAGCAGCCTCTAGTTAGGCTAAGGTAAGGTGATAACAGTAGTAAGAAGCCTCTAGTTGGGCTAAAGTAAGGTGATAACAGTAGTAATAAGCCTCTAGTTGGGCTAAAGTAAGGTGATAACAGTAGTAAGAAGCCTCTAGTTGGGCTAAAGTAAGGTGATAACAGTAGTAAGAAGCCTCTAGTTGGGCTAAAGTAAGGTGATAACAGTAGTAAGCAGCCTCTAGTTGGGCTAAAATAAGGTGATAACAGTAGTAAGAAGCCTCTAGTTGGGCTAAGGTAAGGTGATAACAGTAGTAAGCAGCCTCTAGTTAGGCTAAGGTAAGGTGATAACAGTAGTAAGAAGCCTCTAGTTGGGCTAAGGTAAGGTGATAACAGTAGTAAGCAGCCTCTAGTTAGGCTAAAGTAAGGTGATAACAGTAGTAAGAAGCCTCTAGTTAGGCTAAAGTAAGGTGATAACAGTAGTAAGAAGCCTCTAGTTGGGCTAAAGTAAGGTGATAACAGTAGTAAGAAGCCTCTAGTTGGGCTAAAGTAAGGTGATAACAGTAGTAAGAAGCCTCTAGTTAGGCTAAAGTAAGGTGATAACAGTAGTAAGCAGCCTCTAGTTAGGCTAAAGTAAGGTGATAACAGTAGTAAGCAGCCTCTAGTTGGGCTAAAGTAAGGTGATAACAGTAGTAAGCAGCCTCTAGTTGGGCTAAAGTAAGGTGATAACAGTAGTAAGAAGCCTCTAGTTGGGCTAAAGTAAAGTGATAACAGTAGTAAGCAGCCTCTAGTTAGGCTAAGGTAAGGTGATAACAGTAGTAAGAAGCCTCTAGTTGGGCTAAAGTAAGGTGATAACAGTAGTAAGAAGCCTCTAGTTGGGCTAAAGTAAGGTGATAACAGTAGTAAGAAGCCTCTAGTTGGGCTAAAGTAAGGTGATAACAGTAGTAAGAAGCCTCTAGTTGGGCTAAAGTAAGGTGATAACAGTAGTAAGCAGCCTCTAGTTGGGCTAAAGTAAGGTGATAACAGTAGTAAGAAGCCTCTAGTTAGGCTAAAGTAAGGTGATAACAGTAGTAAGAAGCCTCTAGTTGGGCTAAAGTAAGGTGATAACAGTAGTAAGCAGCCTCTAGTTAGGCTAAAGTAAGGTGATAACAGTAGTAAGCAGCCTCTAGTTAGGCTACAGTAAGGTGATAACAGTAGTAAGAAGCCTCTAGTTGGGCTAAAGTAAGGTGATAACAGTAGTAAGAAGCCTCTAGTTGGGCTAAAGTAAGGTGATAACAGTAGTAAGAAGCCTCTAGTTGGGCTAAAGTAAGGTGATAACAGTAGTAAGCAGCCTCTAGTTGGGCTAAAGTAAGGTGATAACAGTAGTAAGAAGCCTCTAGTTGGGCTAAAGTAAGGTGATAACAGTAGTAAGCAGCCTCTAGTTAGGCTAAAGTAAGGTGATAACAGTAGTAAGCAGCCTCTAGTTGGGCTAAAGTAAGGTGATAACAGTAGTAAGCAGCCTCTAGTTAGGCTAAAGTAAGGTGATAACAGTAGTAAGAAGCCTCTAGTTGGGCTAAAGTAAGGTGATAACAGTAGTAAGCAGCCTCTAGTTGGGCTAAAGTAAGGTGATAACAGTAGTAAGAAGCCTCTAGTTGGGCTAAAGTAAGGTGATAACAGTAGTAAGCAGCCTCTAGTTAGGCTAAAGTAAGGTGATAACAGTAGTAAGCAGCCTCTAGTTAGGCTAAAGTAAGGTGATAACAGTAGTAAGAAGCCTCTAGTTGGGCTAAAGTAAGGTGATAACAGTAGTAAGAAGCCTCTAGTTGGGCTAAAGTAAGGTGATAACAGTAGTAAGAAGCCTCTAATTAGGCTAAAGTAAGGTGATAACAGTAGTAAGAAGCCTCTAGTTAGGCTAAAGTAAGGTGATAACAGTAGTAAGAAGCCTCTAGTTGGGTTAAAGTAAGGTGATAACAGTAGTAAGAAGCCTCTAGTTGGGCTAAAGTAAGGTGATAACAGTAGTAAGAAGCCTCTAATTAGGCTAAAGTAAGGTGATAACAGTAGTAAGAAGCCTCTAGTTGGGCTAAGGTAAGGTAAGGTGATAACAGTAGTAAGCAGCCTCTGGTTGGGCTAAAGTAAGGTGATAACAGTAGTAAGAAGCCTCTAGTTAGGCTAAGGTAAGGTGATAACAGTAGTAAGAAGCCTCTAGTTGGGCTAAGGTAAGGTGATAACAGTAGTAAGAACCCTCTAGTTGGGCTAAGGTAAGGTAAGGTGATAACAGTAGTAAGAAGCCTCTAGTTAGGCTAAAGTAAGGTGATAACAGTAGTAAGAAGCCTCTAGTTAGGCTAAAGTAAGGTGATAACAGTAGTAAGAAGCCTCTAGTTGGGCTAAAGTAAGGTGATAACAGTAGTAAGAAGCCTCTAGTTGGGCTAAGGTAAGGTGATAACAGTAGTAAGAAGCCTCTAGTTAGGCTAAAGTAAGGTGATAACAGTAGTAAGAAGCCTCTAGTTGGGCTAAGGTAAGGTGATAACAGTAGTAAGAAGCCTCTAGTTGGGCTAAAGTAAGGTGATAACAGTAGTAAGAAGCCTCTAGTTGGGCTAAAGTAAGGTGATAACAGTAGTAAGAAGCCTCTAGTTGGGCTAAGGTAAGGTAAGGTGATAACAGTAGTAAGCAGCCTCTGGTTGGGCTAAAGTAAGGTGATAACAGTAGTAAGAAGCCTCTAGTTAGGCTAAGGTAAGGTGATAACAGTAGTAAGAAGCCTCTAGTTGGGCTAAGGTAAGGTGATAACAGTAGTAAGAAGCCTCTAGTTGGGCTAAGGTAAGGTAAGGTGATAACAGTAGTAAGAAGCCTCTAGTTAGGCTAAAGTAAGGTGATAACAGTAGTAAGAAGCCTCTAGTTGGGCTAAAGTAAGGTGATAACAGTAGTAAGCAGCCTCTAGTTAGGCTAAAGTAAGGTGATAACAGTAGTAAGCAGCCTCTAGTTAGGCTAAAGTAAGGTGATAACAGTAGTAAGAAGCCTCTAGTTGGGCTAAAGTAAGGTGATAACAGTAGTAAGAAGCCTCTAGTTGGGCTAAAGTAAGGTGATAACAGTAGTAAGAAGCCTCTAGTTGGGCTAAAGTAAGGTGATAACAGTAGTAAGCAGCCTCTAGTTGGGCTAAAGTAAGGTGATAACAGTAGTAAGCAGCCTCTAGTTAGGCTAAAGTAAGGTGATAACAGTAGTAAGAAGCCTCTAGTTGGGCTAAAGTAAGGTGATAACAGTAGTAAGAAGCCTCTAGTTGGGCTAAGGTAAGGTAAGGTGATAACAGTAGTAAGCAGCCTCTAGTTAGGCTAAAGTAAGGTGATAACAGTAGTAAGAAGCCTCTAGTTAGGCTAAAGTAAGGGGATAACAGTAGTAAGAAGCCTCTAGTTAGGCTAAGGTAAGGGGATAACAGTAGTAAGAAGCCTCTAGTTGGGCTAAAGTAAGGTGATAACAGTAGTAAGCAGCCTCTAGTTAGGCTAAAGTAAGGTGATACCAGTAGTAAGCAGCCTCTAGTTAGGCTAAGGTAAGGTGATAACAGTAGTAAAAAGCCTCTAGTTAGGCTAAAGTAAGGGGATAACAGTAGTAAGAAGCCTCTAGTTGGGCTAAGGTAAGGTGATAACAGTAGTAAGAAGCCTCTAGTTAGGCTAAAGTAAGGTGATAACAGTAGTAAGCAGCCTCTAGTTGGGCTAAAGTAAGGTGATAACAGTAGTAAGAAGCCTCTAGTTGGGCTAAAGTAAGGTGATAACAGTAGTAAGAAGCCTCTAGTTAGGCTAAAGTAAGGTGATAACAGTAGTAAGCAGCCTCTAGTTGGGCTAAAGTAAGGTGATAACAGTAGTAAGAAGCCTCTAGTTAGGCTAAAGTAAGGTGATAACAGTAGTAAGAAGCCTCTAGTTAGGCTAAAGTAAGGTGATAACAGTAGTAAGCAGCCTCTAGTTGGGCTAAAGTAAGGTGATGGCAGTAGTAAGAAGCCTCTAGTTAGGCTAAAGTAAGGTGATAACAGTAGTAAGAAGCCTCTAGTTAGGCTAAAGTAAGGTGATAACAGTAGTAAGCAGCCTCTAGTTGGGCTAAAGTAAGGTGATAACAGTAGTAAGAAGCCTCTAGTTGGGCTAAAGTAATGTGATAACAGTAGTAAGAAGCCTCTAGTTAGGCTAAAGTAAGGTGATAACAGTAGTAAGCAGCCTCTAGTTAGGCTAAAGTAAGGTGATAACAGTAGTAAGAAGCCTCTAGTTAGGCTAAAGTAAGGTGATAACAGTAGTAAGAAGCCTCTAGTTGGGCTAAAGTAAGGTGATAACAGTAGTAATAAGCCTCTAGTTAGGCTAAAGTAAGGTGATAACAGTAGTAATAAGCCTCTAGTTAGGCTAAAGTAAGGTGATAACAGTAGTAAGAAGCCTCTAGTTAGGCTAAAGTAAGGTGATAACAGTAGTAAGAAGCCTCTAGTTAGGCTAAAGTAAGGTGATAACAGTAGTAAGAAGCCTCTAGTTGGGCTAAAGTAAGGTGATAACAGTAGTAAGCAGCCTCTAGTTAGGCTAAAGTAAGGTGATAACAGTAGTAAGAAGCCTCTAGTTGGGCTAAAGTAAGGTGATAACAGTAGTAAGACGCCTCTAGTTGGGCTAAAGTAAGGTGATAACAGTAGTAAGAAGCCTCTAGTTGGGCTAAAGTAAGGTGATAACAGTAGTAAGAAGCCTCTAGTTAGGCTAAAGTAAGGTAATAACAGTAGTAAGCAGCCTCTAGTTGGGCTAAAGTAAGGTGATAACAGTAGTAAGAAGCCTCTAGTTGGGCTAAAGTAAGGTGATAACAGTAGTAAGCAGCCTCTAGTTAGGCTAAAGTAAGGTGATAACAGTAGTAAGAAGCCTCTAGTTGGGCTAAAGTAAGGTGATAACAGTAGTAAGCAGCCTCTAGTTAGGCTAAA
Source organism: Notolepis coatsorum (assembly GCF_963971535.1). NCBI lineage: Eukaryota > Metazoa > Chordata > Actinopteri > Aulopiformes > Paralepididae > Notolepis > Notolepis coatsorum. The sequence goes on from NW_028171777.1 coordinate 86,346, forward strand.
GTAAGGTGATAACAGTAGTAAGAAGCCTCTAGTTGGGCTAGAGTAAGGTGATAACAGTAGTAAGAAGCCTCTAGTTGGGCTAAAGTAAGGTGATAACAGTAGTAAGAAGCCTCTAGTTAGGCTAAAGTAAGGTGATAACAGTAGTAAGCAGCCTCTAGTTAGGCTAAAGTAAGGTGATAACAGTAGTAAGCAGCCTCTAGTTGGGCTAAAGTAAGGTGATAACAGTAGTAAGCAGCCTCTAGTTAGGCTAAGGTAAGGTGATAACAGTAGTAAGAAGCCTCTAGTTGGGCTAAAGTAAGGTGATAACAGTAGTAATAAGCCTCTAGTTGGGCTAAAGTAAGGTGATAACAGTAGTAAGAAGCCTCTAGTTGGGCTAAAGTAAGGTGATAACAGTAGTAAGAAGCCTCTAGTTGGGCTAAAGTAAGGTGATAACAGTAGTAAGCAGCCTCTAGTTGGGCTAAAATAAGGTGATAACAGTAGTAAGAAGCCTCTAGTTGGGCTAAGGTAAGGTGATAACAGTAGTAAGCAGCCTCTAGTTAGGCTAAGGTAAGGTGATAACAGTAGTAAGAAGCCTCTAGTTGGGCTAAGGTAAGGTGATAACAGTAGTAAGCAGCCTCTAGTTAGGCTAAAGTAAGGTGATAACAGTAGTAAGAAGCCTCTAGTTAGGCTAAAGTAAGGTGATAACAGTAGTAAGAAGCCTCTAGTTAGGCTAAAGTAAGGTGATAACAGTAGTAAGAAGCCTCTAGTTGGGCTAAAGTAAGGTGATAACAGTAGTAAGAAGCCTCTAGTTGGGCTAAAGTAAGGTGATAACAGTAGTAAGAAGCCTCTAGTTAGGCTAAAGTAAGGTGATAACAGTAGTAAGCAGCCTCTAGTTAGGCTAAAGTAAGGTGATAACAGTAGTAAGCAGCCTCTAGTTGGGCTAAAGTAAGGTGATAACAGTAGTAAGCAGCCTCTAGTTGGGCTAAAGTAAGGTGATAACAGTAGTAAGAAGCCTCTAGTTGGGCTAAAGTAAAGTGATAACAGTAGTAAGCAGCCTCTAGTTAGGCTAAGGTAAGGTGATAACAGTAGTAAGAAGCCTCTAGTTGGGCTAAAGTAAGGTGATAACAGTAGTAAGAAGCCTCTAGTTGGGCTAAAGTAAGGTGATAACAGTAGTAAGAAGCCTCTAGTTGGGCTAAAGTAAGGTGATAACAGTAGTAAGAAGCCTCTAGTTAGGCTAAAGTAAGGTGATAACAGTAGTAAGAAGCCTCTAGTTAGGCTAAAGTAAGGTGATAACAGTAGTAAGAAGCCTCTAGTTGGGCTAAAGTAAGGTGATAACAGTAGTAAGAAGCCTCTAGTTGGGCTAAAGTAAGGTGATAACAGTAGTAAGAAGCCTCTAGTTAGGCTAAAGTAAGGTGATAACAGTAGTAAGAAGCCTCTAGTTAGGCTAAAGTAAGGTGATAACAGTAGTAAGAAGCCTCTAGTTAGGCTAAAGTAAGGTGATAACATTTACATTTACATTTACATTTAGTCATTTAGCTGACGCTTTTATCCAAAGCGACTTACAAGTTCTGTGCGACAAGACAGCAAGGGTATAATTCTATCAGCTGAGTAACAATGTTCATCAAAGTGTTGCGTGTTACAGTGTAGGTTAGTTTATTAGGACAAGTGCATGACATTAAGGTTAGTCGGGGTTAGATTTTTTTTTTTTTTTTTTTTTTTTTTTTATCATTTCAGATAATGGTTGAAGAAGTGAGTCTTTAGTCGACGGCGAAAGATTGGACGGGATTCGGCTGTCCTAACTGGGATGGGTAGTTCATTCCACCATTGTGGGGCAAGGACTGAGAATAGGCGGCTTCTCTTTGATGACCCTCCGGGAGCTTGGATAGGAGTAGATCTGAGGCGGCCAGAAGATGCAGAGCGTAGGGGTCTTGAGGGTGTGTAGTAAGAGACCATTGACCGGAGGTAGGCGGGAGCGGTTCCCTTTGCCGCACGGTATGCTAGGTCGAGGGCCTTGAAGCGGATACGTGCAGCAATGGGGAGCCAGTGCAGGTCCCTAAGAAGTGGGGTGACATGGGCCGACTTCGGTAGGTTTGAGATCAGGCGGGCCGCTGCGTTTTGAATGAGTTGAAGAGGCTTGGTGGCAGTGGCCGGGAGGCCAGCTAGCAGTGCGTTGCAGTAGTCGAGGCGGGAGATGACTGTTGATTGGACGAGGAGTTGGGTGGCTTCTTTTGTCAGGAAGGGGCGTATCCTTCTGACGTTGCTCAGGAGGAATCTGCAGGTTCTGGTTGTCGCTGCGATGTGAGCAGAGAAGTTCAGCTGGTCGTCGAGGACAACACCAAGGTTCTTGGCGGTCGGCGACGCGGTCACAGCTGCATTCTCGACTGTGATGGAGAGGTCGGTCAGGGGGGAGGATTTGGCCGGCAGGTGGAGCAATTCTGTTTTGCTTAGGTTCAGTTTGAGGTGGTTGGTCGTCATCCAGGCGGAGATGTCGGACAGACAGGCCGAGATCCGCTCAGAGACGTGGATATCTGAGGGAGGGAAGGAGAGGAAGAGTTGAGTATCATCGGCATAACAATGATATGAGAAGCCATGAGACGTGATAATGTTACCCAGTGATTTAGTGTAGAGGGAGAAGAGAAGGGGTCCTAGGACCGAGCCCTGGGGGACACCCGTCCGGAGGGGGCGGGTGGCCGACAGAGTCCCTCTCCATGACACTTGGTAGGAGCGGTCATTGAGGTATGATGTCAGCCATGTCAGCGCAGATCCAGCCACTCCCATTCCTGCGAGGGCCGCGAGGAGGATCTGATGGTTGACTGTGTCGAAGGCTGCAGATAGATCTAGGAGAATCAGGACAGAGGAGAGGCCTTTCGCTTTTGCTAAGTGAAGTGCCTCTGTGACCGCAATGAGGGCCGTTTCTGTGGAGTGGCCAGTCCGGAAGCCAGACTGATTGGGGTCTAGGAGGTCATTCTGTAAGAGATAAGCAGTAAGTTGGTTGGATACAGCACGTTCAAGTGTTTTAGAAAGGAAGGAGAGAAGAGAGACAGGACGATAGTTGGCTATGACGGTGGGGTTCAGGGTTGGTTTTTTTATGAGGGGCGTGACTCTGGCTTGTTTTAGGGAGGTGGGGACCACCCCCGAGTTGAGTGAGGAGTTGATGGTTGCAGTTAGGAATGGGAGGATGTCCGGTGCTATGGTCTGGAGGAGTGGGGAGGGTAGCTGGTCCAGCTGGCATGTAGTCGGACGGTTCGACGTTACCAGTGTCAGGGTCTCGGCTTCTGTAATGGGAGAGAAAGATGACAGAGTGAAGGATGAGGTTCTCGATTCAGCGTTTGGAATGGGTGGGGGTTGGGAGAAGGAGCTGCGGATGTTCTCCACTTTTTCCTCAAAGAAGATCGCAAAGTCTTCGGCAGAAAAAGATGAGGGAGGATAACAGTAGTAAGAAGCCTCTAGTTGGGCTAAAATAAGGTGATAACAGTAGTAAGCAGCCTCTAGTTAGGCTAAAGTAAGGTGATAACAGTAGTAAGAAGCCTCTAGTTGGGCTAAAGTAAGGTGATAACAGTAGTAAGACGCCTCTAGTTGGGCTAAAGTAAGGTGATAACAGTAGTAAGAAGCCTCTAGTTGGGCTAAAGTAAGGTGATAACAGTAGTAAGAAGCCTCTAGTTAGGCTAAAGTAAGGTAATAACAGTAGTAAGCAGCCTCTAGTTGGGCTAAAGTAAGGTGATAACAGTAGTAAGAAGCCTCTAGTTGGGCTAAAGTAAGGTGATAACAGTAGTAAGCAGCCTCTAGTTAGGCTAAAGTAAGGTGATAACAGTAGTAAGAAGCCTCTAGTTGGGCTAAAGTAAGGTGATAACAGTAGTAAGCAGCCTCTAGTTAGGCTAAAGTAAGGTGATAACAGTAGTAAGAAGCCTCTAGTTGGGCTAGAGTAAGGTGATAACAGTAGTAAGAAGCCTCTAGTTGGGCTAAAGTAAGGTGATAACAGTAGTAAGAAGCCTCTAGTTAGGCTAAAGTAAGGTGATAACAGTAGTAAGCAGCCTCTAGTTAGGCTAAAGTAAGGTGATAACAGTAGTAAGCAGCCTCTAGTTGGGCTAAAGTAAGGTGATAACAGTAGTAAGCAGCCTCTAGTTAGGCTAAGGTAAGGTGATAACAGTAGTAAGAAGCCTCTAGTTGGGCTAAAGTAAGGTGATAACAGTAGTAATAAGCCTCTAGTTGGGCTAAAGTAAGGTGATAACAGTAGTAAGAAGCCTCTAGTTGGGCTAAAGTAAGGTGATAACAGTAGTAAGAAGCCTCTAGTTGGGCTAAAGTAAGGTGATAACAGTAGTAAGCAGCCTCTAGTTGGGCTAAAATAAGGTGATAACAGTAGTAAGAAGCCTCTAGTTGGGCTAAGGTAAGGTGATAACAGTAGTAAGCAGCCTCTAGTTAGGCTAAGGTAAGGTGATAACAGTAGTAAGAAGCCTCTAGTTGGGCTAAGGTAAGGTGATAACAGTAGTAAGCAGCCTCTAGTTAGGCTAAAGTAAGGTGATAACAGTAGTAAGAAGCCTCTAGTTAGGCTAAAGTAAGGTGATAACAGTAGTAAGAAGCCTCTAGTTGGGCTAAAGTAAGGTGATAACAGTAGTAAGAAGCCTCTAGTTGGGCTAAAGTAAGGTGATAACAGTAGTAAGAAGCCTCTAGTTAGGCTAAAGTAAGGTGATAACAGTAGTAAGCAGCCTCTAGTTAGGCTAAAGTAAGGTGATAACAGTAGTAAGCAGCCTCTAGTTGGGCTAAAGTAAGGTGATAACAGTAGTAAGCAGCCTCTAGTTGGGCTAAAGTAAGGTGATAACAGTAGTAAGAAGCCTCTAGTTGGGCTAAAGTAAAGTGATAACAGTAGTAAGCAGCCTCTAGTTAGGCTAAGGTAAGGTGATAACAGTAGTAAGAAGCCTCTAGTTGGGCTAAAGTAAGGTGATAACAGTAGTAAGAAGCCTCTAGTTGGGCTAAAGTAAGGTGATAACAGTAGTAAGAAGCCTCTAGTTGGGCTAAAGTAAGGTGATAACAGTAGTAAGAAGCCTCTAGTTGGGCTAAAGTAAGGTGATAACAGTAGTAAGCAGCCTCTAGTTGGGCTAAAGTAAGGTGATAACAGTAGTAAGAAGCCTCTAGTTAGGCTAAAGTAAGGTGATAACAGTAGTAAGAAGCCTCTAGTTGGGCTAAAGTAAGGTGATAACAGTAGTAAGCAGCCTCTAGTTAGGCTAAAGTAAGGTGATAACAGTAGTAAGCAGCCTCTAGTTAGGCTACAGTAAGGTGATAACAGTAGTAAGAAGCCTCTAGTTGGGCTAAAGTAAGGTGATAACAGTAGTAAGAAGCCTCTAGTTGGGCTAAAGTAAGGTGATAACAGTAGTAAGAAGCCTCTAGTTGGGCTAAAGTAAGGTGATAACAGTAGTAAGCAGCCTCTAGTTGGGCTAAAGTAAGGTGATAACAGTAGTAAGAAGCCTCTAGTTGGGCTAAAGTAAGGTGATAACAGTAGTAAGCAGCCTCTAGTTAGGCTAAAGTAAGGTGATAACAGTAGTAAGCAGCCTCTAGTTGGGCTAAAGTAAGGTGATAACAGTAGTAAGCAGCCTCTAGTTAGGCTAAAGTAAGGTGATAACAGTAGTAAGAAGCCTCTAGTTGGGCTAAAGTAAGGTGATAACAGTAGTAAGCAGCCTCTAGTTGGGCTAAAGTAAGGTGATAACAGTAGTAAGAAGCCTCTAGTTGGGCTAAAGTAAGGTGATAACAGTAGTAAGCAGCCTCTAGTTAGGCTAAAGTAAGGTGATAACAGTAGTAAGCAGCCTCTAGTTAGGCTAAAGTAAGGTGATAACAGTAGTAAGAAGCCTCTAGTTGGGCTAAAGTAAGGTGATAACAGTAGTAAGAAGCCTCTAGTTGGGCTAAAGTAAGGTGATAACAGTAGTAAGAAGCCTCTAATTGGGCTAAAGTAAGGTGATAACAGTAGTAAGAAGCCTCTAGTTAGGCTAAAGTAAGGTGATAACAGTAGTAAGAAGCCTCTAGTTGGGCTAAAGTAAGGTGATAACAGTAGTAAGCAGCCTCTAGTTAGGCTAAAGTAAGGTGATAACAGTAGTAAGCAGCCTCTAGTTAGGCTACAGTAAGGTGATAACAGTAGTAAGAAGCCTCTAGTTGGGCTAAAGTAAGGTGATAACAGTAGTAAGAAGCCTCTAGTTGGGCTAAAGTAAGGTGATAACAGTAGTAAGAAGCCTCTAGTTGGGCTAAAGTAAGGTGATAACAGTAGTAAGCAGCCTCTAGTTGGGCTAAAGTAAGGTGATAACAGTAGTAAGAAGCCTCTAGTTGGGCTAAAGTAAGGTGATAACAGTAGTAAGCAGCCTCTAGTTAGGCTAAAGTAAGGTGATAACAGTAGTAAGCAGCCTCTAGTTGGGCTAAAGTAAGGTGATAACAGTAGTAAGCAGCCTCTAGTTAGGCTAAAGTAAGGTGATAACAGTAGTAAGAAGCCTCTAGTTGGGCTAAAGTAAGGTGATAACAGTAGTAAGCAGCCTCTAGTTGGGCTAAAGTAAGGTGATAACAGTAGTAAGAAGCCTCTAGTTGGGCTAAAGTAAGGTGATAACAGTAGTAAGCAGCCTCTAGTTAGGCTAAAGTAAGGTGATAACAGTAGTAAGCAGCCTCTAGTTAGGCTAAAGTAAGGTGATAACAGTAGTAAGAAGCCTCTAGTTGGGCTAAAGTAAGGTGATAACAGTAGTAAGAAGCCTCTAGTTGGGCTAAAGTAAGGTGATAACAGTAGTAAGAAGCCTCTAATTAGGCTAAAGTAAGGTGATAACAGTAGTAAGAAGCCTCTAGTTAGGCTAAAGTAAGGTGATAACAGTAGTAAGAAGCCTCTAGTTGGGTTAAAGTAAGGTGATAACAGTAGTAAGAAGCCTCTAGTTGGGCTAAAGTAAGGTGATAACAGTAGTAAGCAGCCTCTAGTTGGGCTAAAGTAAGGTGATAACAGTAGTAAGAAGCCTCTAGTTGGGCTAAAGTAAGGTGATAACAGTAGTAAGCAGCCTCTAGTTAGGCTAAAGTAAGGTGATAACAGTAGTAAGCAGCCTCTAGTTAGGCTAAAGTAAGGTGATAACAGTAGTAAGAAGCCTCTAGTTGGGCTAAAGTAAGGTGATAACAGTAGTAAGAAGCCTCTAGTTGGGCTAAAGTAAGGTGATAACAGTAGTAAGAAGCCTCTAATTGGGCTAAAGTAAGGTGATAACAGTAGTAAGAAGCCTCTAGTTAGGCTAAAGTAAGGTGATAACAGTAGTAAGAAGCCTCTAGTTGGGCTAAAGTAAGGTGATAACAGTAGTAAGCAGCCTCTAGTTAGGCTAAAGTAAGGTGATAACAGTAGTAAGCAGCCTCTAGTTAGGCTACAGTAAGGTGATAACAGTAGTAAGAAGCCTCTAGTTGGGCTAAAGTAAGGTGATAACAGTAGTAAGAAGCCTCTAGTTGGGCTAAAGTAAGGTGATAACAGTAGTAAGAAGCCTCTAGTTGGGCTAAAGTAAGGTGATAACAGTAGTAAGCAGCCTCTAGTTGGGCTAAAGTAAGGTGATAACAGTAGTAAGAAGCCTCTAGTTGGGCTAAAGTAAGGTGATAACAGTAGTAAGCAGCCTCTAGTTAGGCTAAAGTAAGGTGATAACAGTAGTAAGCAGCCTCTAGTTGGGCTAAAGTAAGGTGATAACAGTAGTAAGCAGCCTCTAGTTAGGCTAAAGTAAGGTGATAACAGTAGTAAGAAGCCTCTAGTTGGGCTAAAGTAAGGTGATAACAGTAGTAAGAAGCCTCTAGTTGGGCTAAAGTAAGGTGATAACAGTAGTAAGAAGCCTCTAGTTGGGCTAAAGTAAGGTGATAACAGTAGTAAGCAGCCTCTAGTTGGGCTAAAGTAAGGTGATAACAGTAGTAAGAAGCCTCTAGTTGGGCTAAAGTAAGGTGATAACAGTAGTAAGCAGCCTCTAGTTAGGCTAAAGTAAGGTGATAACAGTAGTAAGCAGCCTCTAGTTGGGCTAAAGTAAGGTGATAACAGTAGTAAGCAGCCTCTAGTTAGGCTAAAGTAAGGTGATAACAGTAGTAAGAAGCCTCTAGTTGGGCTAAAGTAAGGTGATAACAGTAGTAAGCAGCCTCTAGTTGGGCTAAAGTAAGGTGATAACAGTAGTAAGAAGCCTCTAGTTGGGCTAAAGTAAGGTGATAACAGTAGTAAGCAGCCTCTAGTTAGGCTAAAGTAAGGTGATAACAGTAGTAAGCAGCCTCTAGTTAGGCTAAAGTAAGGTGATAACAGTAGTAAGAAGCCTCTAGTTGGGCTAAAGTAAGGTGATAACAGTAGTAAGAAGCCTCTAGTTGGGCTAAAGTAAGGTGATAACAGTAGTAAGAAGCCTCTAATTAGGCTAAAGTAAGGTGATAACAGTAGTAAGAAGCCTCTAGTTAGGCTAAAGTAAGGTGATAACAGTAGTAAGAAGCCTCTAGTTGGGTTAAAGTAAGGTGATAACAGTAGTAAGAAGCCTCTAGTTGGGCTAAAGTAAGGTGATAACAGTAGTAAGCAGCCTCTAGTTGGGCTAAAGTAAGGTGATAACAGTAGTAAGAAGCCTCTAGTTGGGCTAAAGTAAGGTGATAACAGTAGTAAGCAGCCTCTAGTTAGGCTAAAGTAAGGTGATAACAGTAGTAAGCAGCCTCTAGTTAGGCTAAAGTAAGGTGATAACAGTAGTAAGAAGCCTCTAGTTGGGCTAAAGTAAGGTGATAACAGTAGTAAGAAGCCTCTAGTTGGGCTAAAGTAAGGTGATAACAGTAGTAAGAAGCCTCTAATTGGGCTAAAGTAAGGTGATAACAGTAGTAAGAAGCCTCTAGTTAGGCTAAAGTAAGGTGATAACAGTAGTAAGAAGCCTCTAGTTGGGCTAAAGTAAGGTGATAACAGTAGTAAGCAGCCTCTAGTTAGGCTAAAGTAAGGTGATAACAGTAGTAAGCAGCCTCTAGTTAGGCTACAGTAAGGTGATAACAGTAGTAAGAAGCCTCTAGTTGGGCTAAAGTAAGGTGATAACAGTAGTAAGAAGCCTCTAGTTGGGCTAAAGTAAGGTGATAACAGTAGTAAGAAGCCTCTAGTTGGGCTAAAGTAAGGTGATAACAGTAGTAAGCAGCCTCTAGTTGGGCTAAAGTAAGGTGATAACAGTAGTAAGAAGCCTCTAGTTGGGCTAAAGTAAGGTGATAACAGTAGTAAGCAGCCTCTAGTTAGGCTAAAGTAAGGTGATAACAGTAGTAAGCAGCCTCTAGTTGGGCTAAAGTAAGGTGATAACAGTAGTAAGCAGCCTCTAGTTAGGCTAAAGTAAGGTGATAACAGTAGTAAGAAGCCTCTAGTTGGGCTAAAGTAAGGTGATAACAGTAGTAAGCAGCCTCTAGTTGGGCTAAAGTAAGGTGATAACAGTAGTAAGAAGCCTCTAGTTGGGCTAAAGTAAGGTGATAACAGTAGTAAGCAGCCTCTAGTTAGGCTAAAGTAAGGTGATAACAGTAGTAAGCAGCCTCTAGTTAGGCTAAAGTAAGGTGATAACAGTAGTAAGAAGCCTCTAGTTGGGCTAAAGTAAGGTGATAACAGTAGTAAGAAGCCTCTAGTTGGGCTAAAGTAAGGTGATAACAGTAGTAAGAAGCCTCTAATTAGGCTAAAGTAAGGTGATAACAGTAGTAAGAAGCCTCTAGTTAGGCTAAAGTAAGGTGATAACAGTAGTAAGAAGCCTCTAGTTGGGTTAAAGTAAGGTGATAACAGTAGTAAGAAGCCTCTAGTTGGGCTAAAGTAAGGTGATAACAGTAGTAAGAAGCCTCTAATTAGGCTAAAGTAAGGTGATAACAGTAGTAAGAAGCCTCTAGTTGGGCTAAGGTAAGGTAAGGTGATAACAGTAGTAAGCAGCCTCTGGTTGGGCTAAAGTAAGGTGATAACAGTAGTAAGAAGCCTCTAGTTAGGCTAAGGTAAGGTGATAACAGTAGTAAGAAGCCTCTAGTTGGGCTAAGGTAAGGTGATAACAGTAGTAAGAACCCTCTAGTTGGGCTAAGGTAAGGTAAGGTGATAACAGTAGTAAGAAGCCTCTAGTTAGGCTAAAGTAAGGTGATAACAGTAGTAAGAAGCCTCTAGTTAGGCTAAAGTAAGGTGATAACAGTAGTAAGAAGCCTCTAGTTGGGCTAAAGTAAGGTGATAACAGTAGTAAGAAGCCTCTAGTTGGGCTAAGGTAAGGTGATAACAGTAGTAAGAAGCCTCTAGTTAGGCTAAAGTAAGGTGATAACAGTAGTAAGAAGCCTCTAGTTGGGCTAAGGTAAGGTGATAACAGTAGTAAGAAGCCTCTAGTTGGGCTAAAGTAAGGTGATAACAGTAGTAAGAAGCCTCTAGTTGGGCTAAAGTAAGGTGATAACAGTAGTAAGAAGCCTCTAGTTGGGCTAAGGTAAGGTAAGGTGATAACAGTAGTAAGCAGCCTCTGGTTGGGCTAAAGTAAGGTGATAACAGTAGTAAGAAGCCTCTAGTTAGGCTAAGGTAAGGTGATAACAGTAGTAAGAAGCCTCTAGTTGGGCTAAGGTAAGGTGATAACAGTAGTAAGAAGCCTCTAGTTGGGCTAAGGTAAGGTAAGGTGATAACAGTAGTAAGAAGCCTCTAGTTAGGCTAAAGTAAGGTGATAACAGTAGTAAGAAGCCTCTAGTTGGGCTAAAGTAAGGTGATAACAGTAGTAAGCAGCCTCTAGTTAGGCTAAAGTAAGGTGATAACAGTAGTAAGCAGCCTCTAGTTAGGCTAAAGTAAGGTGATAACAGTAGTAAGAAGCCTCTAGTTGGGCTAAAGTAAGGTGATAACAGTAGTAAGAAGCCTCTAGTTGGGCTAAAGTAAGGTGATAACAGTAGTAAGAAGCCTCTAGTTGGGCTAAAGTAAGGTGATAACAGTAGTAAGCAGCCTCTAGTTGGGCTAAAGTAAGGTGATAACAGTAGTAAGCAGCCTCTAGTTAGGCTAAAGTAAGGTGATAACAGTAGTAAGAAGCCTCTAGTTGGGCTAAAGTAAGGTGATAACAGTAGTAAGAAGCCTCTAGTTGGGCTAAGGTAAGGTAAGGTGATAACAGTAGTAAGCAGCCTCTAGTTAGGCTAAAGTAAGGTGATAACAGTAGTAAGAAGCCTCTAGTTAGGCTAAAGTAAGGGGATAACAGTAGTAAGAAGCCTCTAGTTAGGCTAAGGTAAGGGGATAACAGTAGTAAGAAGCCTCTAGTTGGGCTAAAGTAAGGTGATAACAGTAGTAAGCAGCCTCTAGTTAGGCTAAAGTAAGGTGATACCAGTAGTAAGCAGCCTCTAGTTAGGCTAAGGTAAGGTGATAACAGTAGTAAAAAGCCTCTAGTTAGGCTAAAGTAAGGGGATAACAGTAGTAAGAAGCCTCTAGTTGGGCTAAGGTAAGGTGATAACAGTAGTAAGAAGCCTCTAGTTAGGCTAAAGTAAGGTGATAACAGTAGTAAGCAGCCTCTAGTTGGGCTAAAGTAAGGTGATAACAGTAGTAAGAAGCCTCTAGTTGGGCTAAAGTAAGGTGATAACAGTAGTAAGAAGCCTCTAGTTAGGCTAAAGTAAGGTGATAACAGTAGTAAGCAGCCTCTAGTTGGGCTAAAGTAAGGTGATAACAGTAGTAAGAAGCCTCTAGTTAGGCTAAAGTAAGGTGATAACAGTAGTAAGAAGCCTCTAGTTAGGCTAAAGTAAGGTGATAACAGTAGTAAGCAGCCTCTAGTTGGGCTAAAGTAAGGTGATGGCAGTAGTAAGAAGCCTCTAGTTAGGCTAAAGTAAGGTGATAACAGTAGTAAGAAGCCTCTAGTTAGGCTAAAGTAAGGTGATAACAGTAGTAAGCAGCCTCTAGTTGGGCTAAAGTAAGGTGATAACAGTAGTAAGAAGCCTCTAGTTGGGCTAAAGTAATGTGATAACAGTAGTAAGAAGCCTCTAGTTAGGCTAAAGTAAGGTGATAACAGTAGTAAGCAGCCTCTAGTTAGGCTAAAGTAAGGTGATAACAGTAGTAAGAAGCCTCTAGTTAGGCTAAAGTAAGGTGATAACAGTAGTAAGAAGCCTCTAGTTGGGCTAAAGTAAGGTGATAACAGTAGTAATAAGCCTCTAGTTAGGCTAAAGTAAGGTGATAACAGTAGTAATAAGCCTCTAGTTAGGCTAAAGTAAGGTGATAACAGTAGTAAGAAGCCTCTAGTTAGGCTAAAGTAAGGTGATAACAGTAGTAAGAAGCCTCTAGTTAGGCTAAAGTAAGGTGATAACAGTAGTAAGAAGCCTCTAGTTGGGCTAAAGTAAGGTGATAACAGTAGTAAGCAGCCTCTAGTTAGGCTAAAGTAAGGTGATAACAGTAGTAAGAAGCCTCTAGTTGGGCTAAAGTAAGGTGATAACAGTAGTAAGACGCCTCTAGTTGGGCTAAAGTAAGGTGATAACAGTAGTAAGAAGCCTCTAGTTGGGCTAAAGTAAGGTGATAACAGTAGTAAGAAGCCTCTAGTTAGGCTAAAGTAAGGTAATAACAGTAGTAAGCAGCCTCTAGTTGGGCTAAAGTAAGGTGATAACAGTAGTAAGAAGCCTCTAGTTGGGCTAAAGTAAGGTGATAACAGTAGTAAGCAGCCTCTAGTTAGGCTAAAGTAAGGTGATAACAGTAGTAAGAAGCCTCTAGTTGGGCTAAAGTAAGGTGATAACAGTAGTAAGCAGCCTCTAGTTAGGCTAAAGTAAGGTGATAACAGTAGTAAGAAGCCTCTAGTTGGGCTAGAGTAAGGTGATAACAGTAGTAAGAAGCCTCTAGTTGGGCTAAAGTAAGGTGATAACAGTAGTAAGAAGCCTCTAGTTAGGCTAAAGTAAGGTGATAACAGTAGTAAGCAGCCTCTAGTTAGGCTAAAGTAAGGTGATAACAGTAGTAAGCAGCCTCTAGTTGGGCTAAAGTAAGGTGATAACAGTAGTAAGCAGCCTCTAGTTAGGCTAAGGTAAGGTGATAACAGTAGTAAGAAGCCTCTAGTTGGGCTAAAGTAAGGTGATAACAGTAGTAATAAGCCTCTAGTTGGGCTAAAGTAAGGTGATAACAGTAGTAAGAAGCCTCTAGTTGGGCTAAAGTAAGGTGATAACAGTAGTAAGAAGCCTCTAGTTGGGCTAAAGTAAGGTGATAACAGTAGTAAGCAGCCTCTAGTTGGGCTAAAATAAGGTGATAACAGTAGTAAGAAGCCTCTAGTTGGGCTAAGGTAAGGTGATAACAGTAGTAAGCAGCCTCTAGTTAGGCTAAGGTAAGGTGATAACAGTAGTAAGAAGCCTCTAGTTGGGCTAAGGTAAGGTGATAACAGTAGTAAGCAGCCTCTAGTTAGGCTAAAGTAAGGTGATAACAGTAGTAAGAAGCCTCTAGTTAGGCTAAAGTAAGGTGATAACAGTAGTAAGAAGCCTCTAGTTAGGCTAAAGTAAGGTGATAACAGTAGTAAGAAGCCTCTAGTTGGGCTAAAGTAAGGTGATAACAGTAGTAAGAAGCCTCTAGTTGGGCTAAAGTAAGGTGATAACAGTAGTAAGAAGCCTCTAGTTAGGCTAAAGTAAGGTGATAACAGTAGTAAGCAGCCTCTAGTTAGGCTAAAGTAAGGTGATAACAGTAGTAAGCAGCCTCTAGTTGGGCTAAAGTAAGGTGATAACAGTAGTAAGCAGCCTCTAGTTGGGCTAAAGTAAGGTGATAACAGTAGTAAGAAGCCTCTAGTTGGGCTAAAGTAAAGTGATAACAGTAGTAAGCAGCCTCTAGTTAGGCTAAGGTAAGGTGATAACAGTAGTAAGAAGCCTCTAGTTGGGCTAAAGTAAGGTGATAACAGTAGTAAGAAGCCTCTAGTTGGGCTAAAGTAAGGTGATAACAGTAGTAAGAAGCCTCTAGTTGGGCTAAAGTAAGGTGATAACAGTAGTAAGAAGCCTCTAGTTGGGCTAAAGTAAGGTGATAACAGTAGTAAGCAGCCTCTAGTTGGGCTAAAGTAAGGTGATAACAGTAGTAAGAAGCCTCTAGTTAGGCTAAAGTAAGGTGATAACAGTAGTAAGAAGCCTCTAGTTGGGCTAAAGTAAGGTGATAACAGTAGTAAGCAGCCTCTAGTTAGGCTAAAGTAAGGTGATAACAGTAGTAAGCAGCCTCTAGTTAGGCTACAGTAAGGTGATAACAGTAGTAAGAAGCCTCTAGTTGGGCTAAAGTAAGGTGATAACAGTAGTAAGAAGCCTCTAGTTGGGCTAAAGTAAGGTGATAACAGTAGTAAGAAGCCTCTAGTTGGGCTAAAGTAAGGTGATAACAGTAGTAAGCAGCCTCTAGTTGGGCTAAAGTAAGGTGATAACAGTAGTAAGAAGCCTCTAGTTGGGCTAAAGTAAGGTGATAACAGTAGTAAGCAGCCTCTAGTTAGGCTAAAGTAAGGTGATAACAGTAGTAAGCAGCCTCTAGTTGGGCTAAAGTAAGGTGATAACAGTAGTAAGCAGCCTCTAGTTAGGCTAAAGTAAGGTGATAACAGTAGTAAGAAGCCTCTAGTTGGGCTAAAGTAAGGTGATAACAGTAGTAAGCAGCCTCTAGTTGGGCTAAAGTAAGGTGATAACAGTAGTAAGAAGCCTCTAGTTGGGCTAAAGTAAGGTGATAACAGTAGTAAGCAGCCTCTAGTTAGGCTAAAGTAAGGTGATAACAGTAGTAAGCAGCCTCTAGTTAGGCTAAAGTAAGGTGATAACAGTAGTAAGAAGCCTCTAGTTGGGCTAAAGTAAGGTGATAACAGTAGTAAGAAGCCTCTAGTTGGGCTAAAGTAAGGTGATAACAGTAGTAAGAAGCCTCTAATTAGGCTAAAGTAAGGTGATAACAGTAGTAAGAAGCCTCTAGTTAGGCTAAAGTAAGGTGATAACAGTAGTAAGAAGCCTCTAGTTGGGTTAAAGTAAGGTGATAACAGTAGTAAGAAGCCTCTAGTTGGGCTAAAGTAAGGTGATAACAGTAGTAAGAAGCCTCTAATTAGGCTAAAGTAAGGTGATAACAGTAGTAAGAAGCCTCTAGTTGGGCTAAGGTAAGGTAAGGTGATAACAGTAGTAAGCAGCCTCTGGTTGGGCTAAAGTAAGGTGATAACAGTAGTAAGAAGCCTCTAGTTAGGCTAAGGTAAGGTGATAACAGTAGTAAGAAGCCTCTAGTTGGGCTAAGGTAAGGTGATAACAGTAGTAAGAAGCCTCTAGTTGGGCTAAGGTAAGGTAAGGTGATAACAGTAGTAAGAAGCCTCTAGTTAGGCTAAAGTAAGGTGATAACAGTAGTAAGAAGCCTCTAGTTAGGCTAAAGTAAGGTGATAACAGTAGTAAGAAGCCTCTAGTTGGGCTAAAGTAAGGTGATAACAGTAGTAAGAAGCCTCTAGTTGGGCTAAGGTAAGGTGATAACAGTAGTAAGAAGCCTCTAGTTAGGCTAAAGTAAGGTGATAACAGTAGTAAGAAGCCTCTAGTTGGGCTAAGGTAAGGTGATAACAGTAGTAAGAAGCCTCTAGTTGGGCTAAAGTAAGGTGATAACAGTAGTAAGAAGCCTCTAGTTGGGCTAAAGTAAGGTGATAACAGTAGTAAGAAGCCTCTAGTTGGGCTAAGGTAAGGTAAGGTGATAACAGTAGTAAGCAGCCTCTGGTTGGGCTAAAGTAAGGTGATAACAGTAGTAAGAAGCCTCTAGTTAGGCTAAGGTAAGGTGATAACAGTAGTAAGAAGCCTCTAGTTGGGCTAAGGTAAGGTGATAATAGTAGTAAGAAGCCTCTAGTTGAGCTAAGGTAAGGTAAGGTGATAACAGTAGTAAGAAGCCTCTAGTTAGGCTAAAGTAAGGTGATAACAGTAGTAAGAAGCCTCTAGTTAGGCTAAAGTAAGGTGATAACAGTAGTAAGAAGCCTCTAGTTGGGCTAAAGTAAGGTGATAACAGTAGTAAGAAGCCTCTAGTTGGGCTAAGGTAAGGTGATAACAGTAGTAAGAAGCCTCTAGTTGGGCTAAGGTAAGGTGATAACAGTAGTAAGAAGCCTCTAGTTAGGCTAAAGTAAGGTGATAACAGTAGTAAGAAGCCTCTAGTTGGGCTAAAGTAAGGTGATAACAGTAGTAAGCAGCCTCTAGTTGGGCTAAAGTAAGGTGATAACAGTAGTAAGAAGCCTCTAGTTGGGCTAAAGTAAGGTGATAACAGTAGTAAGCAGCCTCTAGTTAGGCTAAAGTAAGGTGATAACAGTAGTAAGAAGCCTCTAGTTGGGCTAAAGTAAGGTGATAACAGTAGTAAGCAGCCTCTAGTTAGGCTAAAGTAAGGTGATAACAGTAGTAAGAAGCCTCTAGTTGGGCTAAAGTAAGGTGATAACAGTAGTAAGAAGCCTCTAGTTGGGCTAAAGTAAGGTGATAACAGTAGTAAGAAGCCTCTAATTAGGCTAAAGTAAGGTGATAACAGTAGTAAGAAGCCTCTAGTTGGGCTAAGGTAAGGTAAGGTGATAACAGTAGTAAGCAGCCTCTGGTTGGGCTAAAGTAAGGTGATAACAGTAGTAAGAAGCCTCTAGTTAGGCTAAGGTAAGGTGATAACAGTAGTAAGAAGCCTCTAGTTGGGCTAAGGTAAGGTGATAACAGTAGTAAGAAGCCTCTAGTTGGGCTAAGGTAAGGTAAGGTGATAACAGTAGTAAGAAGCCTCTAGTTAGGCTAAAGTAAGGTGATAACAGTAGTAAGAAGCCTCTAGTTAGGCTAAAGTAAGGTGATAACAGTAGTAAGAAGCCTCTAGTTGGGCTAAAGTAAGGTGATAACAGTAGTAAGAAGCCTCTAGTTGGGCTAAGGTAAGGTGATAACAGTAGTAAGAAGCCTCTAGTTAGGCTAAAGTAAGGTGATAACAGTAGTAAGCAGCCTCTAGTTGGGCTAAAGTAAGGTGATGACAGTAGTAAGAAGCCTCTAGTTAGGCTAAAGTAAGGTGATAACAGTAGTAAGAAGCCTCTAGTTAGGCTAAAGTAAGGTGATAACAGTAGTAAGCAGCCTCTAGTTGGGCTAAAGTAAGGTGATAACAGTAGTAAGAAGCCTCTAGTTGGGCTAAAGTAAGGTGATAACAGTAGTAAGAAGCCTCTAGTTAGGCTAAAGTAAGGTGATAACAGTAGTAAGCAGCCTCTAGTTAGGCTAAAGTAAGGTGATAACAGTAGTAAGAAGCCTCTAGTTAGGCTAAAGTAAGGTGATAACAGTAGTAAGAAGCCTCTAGTTGGGCTAAAGTAAGGTGATAACAGTAGTAAGAAGCCTCTAGTTGGGCTAAAGTAAGGTGATAACAGTAGTAAGAAGCCTCTAGTTGGGCTAAAGTAAGGTGATAACAGTAGTAAGAAGCCTCTAGTTAGGCTAAAGTAAGGTAATAACAGTAGTAAGCAGCCTCTAGTTGGGCTAAAGTAAGGTGATAACAGTAGTAAGAAGCCTCTAGTTGGGCTAAAGTAAGGTGATAACAGTAGTAAGCAGCCTCTAGTTAGGCTAAAGTAAGGTGATAACAGTAGTAAGAAGCCTCTAGTTGGGCTAAAGTAAGGTGATAACAGTAGTAAGCAGCCTCTAGTTAGGCTAAAGTAAGGTGATAACAGTAGTAAGAAGCCTCTAGTTGGGCTAAAGTAAGGTGATACCAGTAGTAAGAAGCCTCTAGTTGGGCTAAAGTAAGATGATAACAGTAGTAAGAAGCCTCTAGTTAGGCTAAAGTAAGGTGATAACAGTAGTAAGCAGCCTCTAGTTAGGCTAAAGTAAGGTGATAACAGTAGTAAGCAGCCTCTAGTTGGGCTAAAGTAAGGTGATAACAGTAGTAAGAAGCCTCTAGTTGGGCTAAAGTAAGGTGATAACAGTAGTAAGCAGCCTCTAGTTAGGCTAAGGTAAGGTGATAACAGTAGTAAGAAGCCTCTAGTTGGGCTAAAGTAAGGTGATAACAGTAGTAAGAAGCCTCTAGTTGGGCTAACGTAAGGTGATAACAGTAGTAAGAAGCCTCTAGTTGGGCTAAAGTAAGGTGATAACAGTAGTAAGCAGCCTCTAGTTGGGCTAAAGTAAGGTGATAACAGTAGTAAGAAGCCTCTAGTTAGGCTAAAGTAAGGTGATAACAGTAGTAAGAAGCCTCTAGTTGGGCTAAAGTAAGGTGATAACAGTAGTAAGCAGCCTCTAGTTAGGCTAAAGTAAGGTGATAACAGTAGTAAGCAGCCTCTAGTTAGGCTAAAGTAAGGTGATAACAGTAGTAAGAAGCCTCTAGTTGGGCTAAAGTAAGGTGATAACAGTAGTAAGAAGCCTCTAGTTGGGCTAAGGTAAGGTAAGGTGATAACAGTAGTAAGCAGCCTCTAGTTAGGCTAAAGTAAGGTGATAACAGTAGTAAGAAGCCTCTAGTTAGGCTAAAGTAAGGGGATAACAGTAGTAAGAAGCCTCTAGTTAGGCTAAGGTAAGGGGATAACAGTAGTAAGAAGCCTCTAGTTGGGCTAAAGTAAGGTGATAACAGTAGTAAGCAGCCTCTAGTTAGGCTAAAGTAAGGTGATACCAGTAGTAAGCAGCCTCTAGTTAGGCTAAGGTAAGGTGATAACAGTAGTAAAAAGCCTCTAGTTAGGCTAAAGTAAGGGGATAACAGTAGTAAGAAGCCTCTAGTTGGGCTAAGGTAAGGTGATAACAGTAGTAAGAAGCCTCTAGTTAGGCTAAAGTAAGGTGATAACAGTAGTAAGCAGCCTCTAGTTGGGCTAAAGTAAGGTGATAACAGTAGTAAGAAGCCTCTAGTTGGGCTAAAGTAAGGTGATAACAGTAGTAAGAAGCCTCTAGTTAGGCTAAAGTAAGGTGATAACAGTAGTAAGCAGCCTCTAGTTGGGCTAAAGTAAGGTGATAACAGTAGTAAGAAGCCTCTAGTTAGGCTAAAGTAAGGTGATAACAGTAGTAAGAAGCCTCTAGTTAGGCTAAAGTAAGGTGATAACAGTAGTAAGCAGCCTCTAGTTGGGCTAAAGTAAGGTGATGGCAGTAGTAAGAAGCCTCTAGTTAGGCTAAAGTAAGGTGATAACAGTAGTAAGAAGCCTCTAGTTAGGCTAAAGTAAGGTGATAACAGTAGTAAGCAGCCTCTAGTTGGGCTAAAGTAAGGTGATAACAGTAGTAAGAAGCCTCTAGTTGGGCTAAAGTAATGTGATAACAGTAGTAAGAAGCCTCTAGTTAGGCTAAAGTAAGGTGATAACAGTAGTAAGCAGCCTCTAGTTAGGCTAAAGTAAGGTGATAACAGTAGTAAGAAGCCTCTAGTTAGGCTAAAGTAAGGTGATAACAGTAGTAAGAAGCCTCTAGTTGGGCTAAAGTAAGGTGATAACAGTAGTAATAAGCCTCTAGTTAGGCTAAAGTAAGGTGATAACAGTAGTAATAAGCCTCTAGTTAGGCTAAAGTAAGGTGATAACAGTAGTAAGAAGCCTCTAGTTAGGCTAAAGTAAGGTGATAACAGTAGTAAGAAGCCTCTAGTTAGGCTAAAGTAAGGTGATAACAGTAGTAAGAAGCCTCTAGTTGGGCTAAAGTAAGGTGATAACAGTAGTAAGCAGCCTCTAGTTAGGCTAAAGTAAGGTGATAACAGTAGTAAGAAGCCTCTAGTTGGGCTAAAGTAAGGTGATAACAGTAGTAAGACGCCTCTAGTTGGGCTAAAGTAAGGTGATAACAGTAGTAAGAAGCCGCTAGTTGGGCTAAAGTAAGGTGATAACAGTAGTAAGAAGCCTCTAGTTAGGCTAAAGTAAGGTAATAACAGTAGTAAGCAGCCTCTAGTTGGGCTAAAGTAAGGTGATAACAGTAGTAAGAAGCCTCTAGTTGGGCTAAAGTAAGGTGATAACA
Source organism: Notolepis coatsorum (assembly GCF_963971535.1). Taxonomy (NCBI): domain Eukaryota; kingdom Metazoa; phylum Chordata; class Actinopteri; order Aulopiformes; family Paralepididae; genus Notolepis; species Notolepis coatsorum. The sequence continues at coordinate 106,071 of NW_028171777.1, forward strand.
GTAGTAAGCAGCCTCTAGTTAGGCTAAAGTAAGGTGATAACAGTAGTAAGAAGCCTCTAGTTGGGCTAAAGTAAGGTGATAACAGTAGTAAGCAGCCTCTAGTTAGGCTAAAGTAAGGTGATAACAGTAGTAAGAAGCCTCTAGTTGGGCTAGAGTAAGGTGATAACAGTAGTAAGAAGCCTCTAGTTGGGCTAAAGTAAGGTGATAACAGTAGTAAGAAGCCTCTAGTTAGGCTAAAGTAAGGTGATAACAGTAGTAAGCAGCCTCTAGTTAGGCTAAAGTAAGGTGATAACAGTAGTAAGCAGCCTCTAGTTGGGCTAAAGTAAGGTGATAACAGTAGTAAGCAGCCTCTAGTTAGGCTAAGGTAAGGTGATAACAGTAGTAAGAAGCCTCTAGTTGGGCTAAAGTAAGGTGATAAAAGTAGTAATAAGCCTCTAGTTGGGCTAAAGTAAGGTGATAACAGTAGTAAGAAGCCTCTAGTTGGGCTAAAGTAAGGTGATAACAGTAGTAAGAAGCCTCTAGTTGGGCTAAAGTAAGGTGATAACAGTAGTAAGCAGCCTCTAGTTGGGCTAAAATAAGGTGATAACAGTAGTAAGAAGCCTCTAGTTGGGCTAAGGTAAGGTGATAACAGTAGTAAGCAGCCTCTAGTTAGGCTAAGGTAAGGTGATAACAGTAGTAAGAAGCCTCTAGTTGGGCTAAAGTAAGGTGATAACAGTAGTAATAAGCCTCTAGTTAGGCTAAAGTAAGGTGATAACAGTAGTAATAAGCCTCTAGTTAGGCTAAAGTAAGGTGATAACAGTAGTAAGAAGCCTCTAGTTAGGCTAAAGTAAGGTGATAACAGTAGTAAGAAGCCTCTAGTTAGGCTAAAGTAAGGTGATAACAGTAGTAAGAAGCCTCTAGTTGGGCTAAAGTAAGGTGATAACAGTAGTAAGCAGCCTCTAGTTAGGCTAAAGTAAGGTGATAACAGTAGTAAGAAGCCTCTAGTTGGGCTAAAGTAAGGTGATAACAGTAGTAAGACGCCTCTAGTTGGGCTAAAGTAAGGTGATAACAGTAGTAAGAAGCCGCTAGTTGGGCTAAAGTAAGGTGATAACAGTAGTAAGAAGCCTCTAGTTAGGCTAAAGTAAGGTAATAACAGTAGTAAGCAGCCTCTAGTTGGGCTAAAGTAAGGTGATAACAGTAGTAAGAAGCCTCTAGTTGGGCTAAAGTAAGGTGATAACAGTAGTAAGCAGCCTCTAGTTAGGCTAAAGTAAGGTGATAACAGTAGTAAGAAGCCTCTAGTTGGGCTAAAGTAAGGTGATAACAGTAGTAAGCAGCCTCTAGTTAGGCTAAAGTAAGGTGATAACAGTAGTAAGAAGCCTCTAGTTGGGCTAGAGTAAGGTGATAACAGTAGTAAGAAGCCTCTAGTTGGGCTAAAGTAAGGTGATAACAGTAGTAAGAAGCCTCTAGTTAGGCTAAAGTAAGGTGATAACAGTAGTAAGCAGCCTCTAGTTAGGCTAAAGTAAGGTGATAACAGTAGTAAGCAGCCTCTAGTTGGGCTAAAGTAAGGTGATAACAGTAGTAAGCAGCCTCTAGTTAGGCTAAGGTAAGGTGATAACAGTAGTAAGAAGCCTCTAGTTGGGCTAAAGTAAGGTGATAACAGTAGTAATAAGCCTCTAGTTGGGCTAAAGTAATGTGATAACAGTAGTAAGAAGCCTCTAGTTGGGCTAAAGTAAGGTGATAACAGTAGTAAGCAGCCTCTAGTTGGGCTAAAATAAGGTGATAACAGTAGTAAGAAGCCTCTAGTTGGGCTAAGGTAAGGTGATAACAGTAGTAAGCAGCCTCTAGTTAGGCTAAGGTAAGGTGATAACAGTAGTAAGAAGCCTCTAGTTGGGCTAAGGTAAGGTGATAACAGTAGTAAGCAGCCTCTAGTTAGGCTAAGGTAAGGTGATAACAGTAGTAAGAAGCCTCTAGTTAGGCTAAAGTAAGGTGATAACAGTAGTAAGAAGCCTCTAGTTGGGCTAAAGTAAGGTGATAACAGTAGTAAGAAGCCTCTAGTTGGGCTAAAGTAAGGTGATAACAGTAGTAAGAAGCCTCTAGTTGGGCTAAAGTAAGGTGATAACAGTAGTAAGCAGCCTCTAGTTGGGCTAAAGTAAGGTGATAACAGTAGTAAGAAGCCTCTAGTTAGGCTAAAGTAAGGTGATAACAGTAGTAAGAAGCCTCTAGTTGGGCTAAAGTAAGGTGATAACAGTAGTAAGCAGCCTCTAGTTAGGCTAAAGTAAGGTGATAACAGTAGTAAGCAGCCTCTAGTTAGGCTACAGTAAGGTGATAACAGTAGTAAGAAGCCTCTAGTTGGGCTAAAGTAAGGTGATAACAGTAGTAAGAAGCCTCTAGTTGGGCTAAAGTAAGGTGATAACAGTAGTAAGAAGCCTCTAGTTGGGCTAAAGTAAGGTGATAACAGTAGTAAGCAGCCTCTAGTTGGGCTAAAGTAAGGTGATAACAGTAGTAAGAAGCCTCTAGTTGGGCTAAAGTAAGGTGATAACAGTAGTAAGCAGCCTCTAGTTAGGCTAAAGTAAGGTGATAACAGTAGTAAGCAGCCTCTAGTTGGGCTAAAGTAAGGTGATAACAGTAGTAAGCAGCCTCTAGTTAGGCTAAAGTAAGGTGATAACAGTAGTAAGAAGCCTCTAGTTGGGCTAAAGTAAGGTGATAACAGTAGTAAGCAGCCTCTAGTTGGGCTAAAGTAAGGTGATAACAGTAGTAAGAAGCCTCTAGTTGGGCTAAAGTAAGGTGATAACAGTAGTAAGCAGCCTCTAGTTAGGCTAAAGTAAGGTGATAACAGTAGTAAGCAGCCTCTAGTTAGGCTAAAGTAAGGTGATAACAGTAGTAAGAAGCCTCTAGTTGGGCTAAAGTAAGGTGATAACAGTAGTAAGAAGCCTCTAGTTGGGCTAAAGTAAGGTGATAACAGTAGTAAGAAGCCTCTAATTAGGCTAAAGTAAGGTGATAACAGTAGTAAGAAGCCTCTAGTTAGGCTAAAGTAAGGTGATAACAGTAGTAAGAAGCCTCTAGTTGGGTTAAAGTAAGGTGATAACAGTAGTAAGAAGCCTCTAGTTGGGCTAAAGTAAGGTGATAACAGTAGTAAGAAGCCTCTAATTAGGCTAAAGTAAGGTGATAACAGTAGTAAGAAGCCTCTAGTTGGGCTAAGGTAAGGTAAGGTGATAACAGTAGTAAGCAGCCTCTGGTTGGGCTAAAGTAAGGTGATAACAGTAGTAAGAAGCCTCTAGTTAGGCTAAGGTAAGGTGATAACAGTAGTAAGAAGCCTCTAGTTGGGCTAAGGTAAGGTGATAACAGTAGTAAGAAGCCTCTAGTTGGGCTAAGGTAAGGTAAGGTGATAACAGTAGTAAGAAGCCTCTAGTTAGGCTAAAGTAAGGTGATAACAGTAGTAAGAAGCCTCTAGTTAGGCTAAAGTAAGGTGATAACAGTAGTAAGAAGCCTCTAGTTGGGCTAAAGTAAGGTGATAACAGTAGTAAGAAGCCTCTAGTTGGGCTAAGGTAAGGTGATAACAGTAGTAAGAAGCCTCTAGTTAGGCTAAAGTAAGGTGATAACAGTAGTAAGAAGCCTCTAGTTGGGCTAAGGTAAGGTGATAACAGTAGTAAGAAGCCTCTAGTTGGGCTAAAGTAAGGTGATAACAGTAGTAAGAAGCCTCTAGTTGGGCTAAAGTAAGGTGATAACAGTAGTAAGAAGCCTCTAGTTGGGCTAAGGTAAGGTAAGGTGATAACAGTAGTAAGCAGCCTCTGGTTGGGCTAAAGTAAGGTGATAACAGTAGTAAGAAGCCTCTAGTTAGGCTAAGGTAAGGTGATAACAGTAGTAAGAAGCCTCTAGTTGGGCTAAGGTAAGGTGATAACAGTAGTAAGAAGCCTCTAGTTGGGCTAAGGTAAGGTAAGGTGATAACAGTAGTAAGAAGCCTCTAGTTAGGCTAAAGTAAGGTGATAACAGTAGTAAGAAGCCTCTAGTTAGGCTAAAGTAAGGTGATAACAGTAGTAAGAAGCCTCTAGTTGGGCTAAAGTAAGGTGATAACAGTAGTAAGAAGCCTCTAGTTGGGCTAAGGTAAGGTGATAACAGTAGTAAGAAGCCTCTAGTTGGGCTAAGGTAAGGTGATAACAGTAGTAAGAAGCCTCTAGTTAGGCTAAAGTAAGGTGATAACAGTAGTAAGAAGCCTCTAGTTGGGCTAAAGTAAGGTGATAACAGTAGTAAGCAGCCTCTAGTTGGGCTAAAGTAAGGTGATAACAGTAGTAAGAAGCCTCTAGTTGGGCTAAAGTAAGGTGATAACAGTAGTAAGCAGCCTCTAGTTAGGCTAAAGTAAGGTGATAACAGTAGTAAGAAGCCTCTAGTTGGGCTAAAGTAAGGTGATAACAGTAGTAAGCAGCCTCTAGTTAGGCTAAAGTAAGGTGATAACAGTAGTAAGAAGCCTCTAGTTGGGCTAAAGTAAGGTGATAACAGTAGTAAGAAGCCTCTAGTTGGGCTAAAGTAAGGTGATAACAGTAGTAAGAAGCCTCTAATTAGGCTAAAGTAAGGTGATAACAGTAGTAAGAAGCCTCTAGTTGGGCTAAGGTAAGGTAAGGTGATAACAGTAGTAAGCAGCCTCTGGTTGGGCTAAAGTAAGGTGATAACAGTAGTAAGAAGCCTCTAGTTAGGCTAAGGTAAGGTGATAACAGTAGTAAGAAGCCTCTAGTTGGGCTAAGGTAAGGTGATAACAGTAGTAAGAAGCCTCTAGTTGGGCTAAGGTAAGGTAAGGTGATAACAGTAGTAAGAAGCCTCTAGTTAGGCTAAAGTAAGGTGATAACAGTAGTAAGAAGCCTCTAGTTAGGCTAAAGTAAGGTGATAACAGTAGTAAGAAGCCTCTAGTTGGGCTAAAGTAAGGTGATAACAGTAGTAAGAAGCCTCTAGTTGGGCTAAGGTAAGGTGATAACAGTAGTAAGAAGCCTCTAGTTAGGCTAAAGTAAGGTGATAACAGTAGTAAGAAGCCTCTAGTTGGGCTAAGGTAAGGTGATAACAGTAGTAAGAAGCCTCTAGTTGGGCTAAAGTAAGGTGATAACAGTAGTAAGAAGCCTCTAGTTGGGCTAAAGTAAGGTGATAACAGTAGTAAGAAGCCTCTAGTTGGGCTAAGGTAAGGTAAGGTGATAACAGTAGTAAGCAGCCTCTGGTTGGGCTAAAGTAAGGTGATAACAGTAGTAAGAAGCCTCTAGTTAGGCTAAGGTAAGGTGATAACAGTAGTAAGAAGCCTCTAGTTGGGCTAAGGTAAGGTGATAACAGTAGTAAGAAGCCTCTAGTTGGGCTAAGGTAAGGTAAGGTGATAACAGTAGTAAGAAGCCTCTAGTTAGGCTAAAGTAAGGTGATAACAGTAGTAAGAAGCCTCTAGTTAGGCTAAAGTAAGGTGATAACAGTAGTAAGAAGCCTCTAGTTGGGCTAAAGTAAGGTGATAACAGTAGTAAGAAGCCTCTAGTTGGGCTAAGGTAAGGTGATAACAGTAGTAAGAAGCCTCTAGTTAGGCTAAAGTAAGGTGATAACAGTAGTAAGAAGCCTCTAGTTAGGATACAGTAAGGTGATAACAGTAGTAAGCAGCCTCTAGTTAGGCTAAAGTAAGGTGATAACAGTAGTAAGAAGCCTCTAGTTGGGCTAAAGTAAGGTGATAACAGTAGTACGAAGCCTCTAGTTGGGCTAAGGTAAGGTGATAACAGTAGTAAGAAGCCTCTAGTTAGGCTAAGGTAAGGGGATAACAGTAGTAAGAAGCCTCTAGTTGGGCTAAAGTAAGGTGATAACAGTAGTAAGAAGCCTCTAGTTAGGCTAAAGTAAGGTGATAACAGTAGTAAGCAGCCTCTAGTTAGGCTAAAGTAAGGTGATAACAGTAGTAAGAAGCCTCTAGTTGGGCTAAAGTAAGGTGATAACAGTAGTAAGAAGCCTCTAGTTGGGCTAAGGTAAGGTGATAACAGTAGTAAGAAGCCTCTAGTTAGGCTAAAGTAAGGTGATAACAGTAGTAAGACGCCTCTAGTTAGGCTAAGGTAAGGGGATAACAGTAGTAAGAAGCCTCTAGTTGGGCTAAAGTAAGGTGATAACAGTAGTAAGCAGCCTCTAGTTAGGCTAAAGTAAGGTGATAACAGTAGTAAGAAGCCTCTAGTTAGGCTAAGGTAAGGGGATAACAGTAGTAAGAAGCCTCTAGTTGGGCTAAAGTAAGGTGATAACAGTAGTAAGCAGCCTCTAGTTAGGCTAAAGTAAGGTGATAACAGTAGTAAGCAGCCTCTAGTTAGGCTAAGGTAAGGTGATAACAGTAGTAAAAAGCCTCTAGTTAGGCTAAAGTAAGGGGATAACAGTAGTAAGAAGCCTCTAGTTGGGCTAAGGTAAGGTGATAACAGTAGTAAGAAGCCTCTAGTTAGGCTAAAGTAAGGTGATAACAGTAGTAAGCAGCCTCTAGTTAGGCTAAAGTAAGGTGATAACAGTAGTAAGAAGCCTCTAGTTAGGCTAAAGTAAGGTGATAACAGTAGTAAGCAGCCTCTAGTTGGGCTAAAGTAAGGTGATAATAGTAGTAAGAAGCCTCTAGTTGGGCTAAAGTAAGGTGATAACAGTAGTAAGAAGCATCTAGTTAGGCTAAAGTAAGGTGATAACAGTAGTAAGCAGCCTCTAGTTAGGCTAAAGTAAGGTGATAACAGTAGTAAGAAGCCTCTAGTTAGGCTAAAGTAAGGTGATAACAGTAGTAATAAGCCTCTAGTTAGGCTAAAGTAAGGTGATAACAGTAGTAATAAGCCTCTAGTTAGGCTAAAGTAAGGTGATAACAGTAGTAAGAAGCCTCTAGTTAGGCTAAAGTAAGGTGATAACAGTAGTAAGAAGCCTCTAGTTGGGCTAAAGTAAGGTGATAACAGTAGTAAGAAGCCTCTAGTTGGGCTAAAGTAAGGTGATAACAGTAGTAAGAAGCCTCTAGTTGGGCTAAAGTAAGGTGATAACAGTAGTAAGAAGCCTCTAGTTAGGCTAAAGTAAGGTAATAACAGTAGTAAGCAGCCTCTAGTTGGGCTAAAGTAAGGTGATAACAGTAGTAAGAAGCCTCTAGTTGGGCTAAAGTAAGGTGATAACAGTAGTAAGCAGCCTCTAGTTAGGCTAAAGTAAGGTGATAACAGTAGTAAGAAGCCTCTAGTTGGGCTAAAGTAAGGTGATAACAGTAGTAAGCAGCCTCTAGTTAGGCTAAAGAAAGGTGATAACAGTAGTAAGAAGCCTCTAGTTGGGCTAAAGTAAGGTGATACCAGTAGTAAGAAGCCTCTAGTTGGGCTAAAGTAAGGTGATAACAGTAGTAAGAAGCCTCTAGTTAGGCTAAAGTAAGGTGATAACAGTAGTAAGCAGCCTCTAGTTAGGCTAAAGTAAGGTGATAACAGTAGTAAGCAGCCTCTAGTTGGGCTAAAGTAAGGTGATAACAGTAGTAAGAAGCCTCTAGTTGGGCTAAAGTAAGGTGATAACAGTAGTAAGCAGCCTCTAGTTAGGCTAAGGTAAGGTGATAACAGTAGTAAGAAGCCTCTAGTTGGGCTAAAGTAAGGTGATAACAGTAGTAATAAGCCTCTAGTTGGGCTAACGTAAGGTGATAACAGTAGTAAGAAGCCTCTAGTTGGGCTAAAGTAAGGTGATAACAGTAGTAAGAAGCCTCTAGTTGGGCTAAGGTAAGGTGATAACAGTAGTAAGAAGCCTCTAGTTAGGCTAAAGTAAGGTGATAACAGTAGTAAGAAGCCTCTAGTTGGGCTAAGGTAAGGTGATAACAGTAGTAAGAAGCCTCTAGTTGGGCTAAAGTAAGGTGATAACAGTAGTAAGAAGCCTCTAGTTGGGCTAAAGTAAGGTGATAACAGTAGTAAGAAGCCTCTAGTTGGGCTACGGTAAGGTAAGGTGATAACAGTAGTAAGCAGCCTCTGGTTGGGCTAAAGTAAGGTGATAACAGTAGTAAGAAGCCTCTAGTTAGGCTAAGGTAAGGTGATAACAGTAGTAAGAAGCCTCTAGTTGGGCTAAGGTAAGGTGATAACAGTAGTAAGAAGCCTCTAGTTGGGCTAAGGTAAGGTAAGGTGATAACAGTAGTAAGAAGCCTCTAGTTAGGCTAAAGTAAGGTGATAACAGTAGTAAGAAGCCTCTAGTTAGGCTAAAGTAAGGTGATAACAGTAGTAAGAAGCCTCTAGTTGGGCTAAAGTAAGGTGATAACAGTAGTAAGAAGCCTCTAGTTGGGCTAAGGTAAGGTGATAACAGTAGTAAGAAGCCTCTAGTTAGGCTAAAGTAAGGTGATAACAGTAGTAAGAAGCCTCTAGTTAGGATAAAGTAAGGTGATAACAGTAGTAAGCAGCCTCTAGTTAGGCTAAAGTAAGGTGATAACAGTAGTAAGAAGCCTCTAGTTGGGCTAAAGTAAGGTGATAACAGTAGTACGAAGCCTCTAGTTGGGCTAAGGTAAGGTGATAACAGTAGTAAGAAGCCTCTAGTTAGGCTAAGGTAAGGGGATAACAGTAGTAAGAAGCCTCTAGTTGGGCTAAAGTAAGGTGATAACAGTAGTAAGAAGCCTCTAGTTAGGCTAAAGTAAGGTGATAACAGTAGTAAGCAGCCTCTAGTTAGGCTAAAGTAAGGTGATAACAGTAGTAAGAAGCCTCTAGTTGGGCTAAAGTAAGGTGATAACAGTAGTAAGAAGCCTCTAGTTGGGCTAAGGTAAGGTGATAACAGTAGTAAGAAGCCTCTAGTTAGGCTAAAGTAAGGTGATAACAGTAGTAAGACGCCTCTAGTTAGGCTAAGGTAAGGGGATAACAGTAGTAAGAAGCCTCTAGTTGGGCTAAAGTAAGGTGATAACAGTAGTAAGCAGCCTCTAGTTAGGCTAAAGTAAGGTGATAACAGTAGTAAGAAGCCTCTAGTTAGGCTAAGGTAAGGGGATAACAGTAGTAAGAAGCCTCTAGTTGGGCTAAAGTAAGGTGATAACAGTAGTAAGCAGCCTCTAGTTAGGCTAAAGTAAGGTGATAACAGTAGTAAGCAGCCTCTAGTTAGGCTAAGGTAAGGTGATAACAGTAGTAAAAAGCCTCTAGTTAGGCTAAAGTAAGGGGATAACAGTAGTAAGAAGCCTCTAGTTGGGCTAAGGTAAGGTGATAACAGTAGTAAGAAGCCTCTAGTTAGGCTAAAGTAAGGTGATAACAGTAGTAAGCAGCCTCTAGTTAGGCTAAAGTAAGGTGATAACAGTAGTAAGAAGCCTCTAGTTAGGCTAAAGTAAGGTGATAACAGTAGTAAGAAGCCTCTAGTTGGGCTAAGGTAAGGTGATAACAGTAGTAAGAAGCCTTTAGTTGGGCTAAAGTAAGGTGATAACAGTAGTAAGAAGCCTCTAGTTGGGCTAAAGTAAGGTGATAACAGTAGTAAGAAGCCTCTAGTTGGGCTAAGGTAAGGTAAGGTGATAACAGTAGTAAGCAGCCTCTGGTTGGGCTAAAGTAAGGTGATAACAGTAGTAAGAAGCCTCTAGTTAGGCTAAGGTAAGGTGATAACAGTAGTAAGAAGCCTCTAGTTGGGCTAAGGTAAGGTGATAACAGTAGTAAGAAGCCTCTAGTTGGGCTAAGGTAAGGTAAGGTGATAACAGTAGTAAGAAGCCTCTAGTTAGGCTAAAGTAAGGTGATAACAGTAGTAAGAAGCCTCTAGTTAGGCTAAAGTAAGGTGATAACAGTAGTAAGAAGCCTCTAGTTGGGCTAAAGTAAGGTGATAACAGTAGTAAGAAGCCTCTAGTTGGGCTAAGGTAAGGTGATAACAGTAGTAAGAAGCCTCTAGTTAGGCTAAAGTAAGGTGATAACAGTAGTAAGAAGCCTCTAGTTAGGATAAAGTAAGGTGATAACAGTAGTAAGCAGCCTCTAGTTAGGCTAAAGTAAGGTGATAACAGTAGTAAGAAGCCTCTAGTTGGGCTAAAGTAAGGTGATAACAGTAGTACGAAGCCTCTAGTTGGGCTAAGGTAAGGTGATAACAGTAGTAAGAAGCCTCTAGTTAGGCTAAGGTAAGGGGATAACAGTAGTAAGAAGCCTCTAGTTGGGCTAAAGTAAGGTGATAACAGTAGTAAGAAGCCTCTAGTTAGGCTAAAGTAAGGTGATAACAGTAGTAAGCAGCCTCTAGTTAGGCTAAAGTAAGGTGATAACAGTAGTAAGAAGCCTCTAGTTGGGCTAAAGTAAGGTGATAACAGTAGTAAGAAGCCTCTAGTTGGGCTAAGGTAAGGTGATAACAGTAGTAAGAAGCCTCTAGTTAGGCTAAAGTAAGGTGATAACAGTAGTAAGACGCCTCTAGTTAGGCTAAGGTAAGGGGATAACAGTAGTAAGAAGCCTCTAGTTGGGCTAAAGTAAGGTGATAACAGTAGTAAGCAGCCTCTAGTTAGGCTAAAGTAAGGTGATAACAGTAGTAAGAAGCCTCTAGTTAGGCTAAGGTAAGGGGATAACAGTAGTAAGAAGCCTCTAGTTGGGCTAAAGTAAGGTGATAACAGTAGTAAGCAGCCTCTAGTTAGGCTAAAGTAAGGTGATAACAGTAGTAAGCAGCCTCTAGTTAGGCTAAGGTAAGGTGATAACAGTAGTAAAAAGCCTCTAGTTAGGCTAAAGTAAGGGGATAACAGTAGTAAGAAGCCTCTAGTTGGGCTAAGGTAAGGTGATAACAGTAGTAAGAAGCCTCTAGTTAGGCTAAAGTAAGGTGATAACAGTAGTAAGCAGCCTCTAGTTAGGCTAAAGTAAGGTGATAACAGTAGTAAGAAGCCTCTAGTTAGGCTAAAGTAAGGTGATAACAGCAGTAAGCAGCCTCTAGTTGGGCTAAAGTAAGGTGATAACAGTAGTAAGAAGCCTCTAGTTGGGCTAAAGTAAGGTGATAACAGTAGTAAGAAGCATCTAGTTAGGCTAAAGTAAGGTGATAACAGTAGTAAGCAGCCTCTAGTTAGGCTAAAGTAAGGTGATAACAGTAGTAAGAAGCCTCTAGTTAGGCTAAAGTAAGGTGATAACAGTAGTAAGAAGCCTCTAGTTGGGCTAAAGTAAGGTGATAACAGTAGTAATAAGCCTCTAGTTAGGCTAAAGTAAGGTGATAACAGTAGTAATAAGCCTCTAGTTAGGCTAAAGTAAGGTGATAACAGTAGTAAGAAGCCTCTAGTTAGGCTAAAGTAAGGTGATAACAGTAGTAAGAAGCCTCTAGTTGGGCTAAAGTAAGGTGATAACAGTAGTAAGAAGCCTCTAGTTGGGCTAAAGTAAGGTGATAACAGTAGTAAGAAGCCTCTAGTTGGGCTAAAGTAAGGTGATAACAGTAGTAAGAAGCCTCTAGTTAGGCTAAAGTAAGGTAATAACAGTAGTAAGCAGCCTCTAGTTGGGCTAAAGTAAGGTGATAACAGTAGTAAGAAGCCTCTAGTTGGGCTAAAGTAAGGTGATAACAGTAGTAAGCAGCCTCTAGTTAGGCTAAAGTAAGGTGATAACAGTAGTAAGAAGCCTCTAGTTGGGCTAAAGTAAGGTGATAACAGTAGTAAGCAGCCTCTAGTTAGGCTAAAGTAAGGTGATAACAGTAGTAAGAAGCCTCTAGTTGGGCTAAAGTAAGGTGATACCAGTAGTAAGAAGCCTCTAGTTGGGCTAAAGTAAGGTGATAACAGTAGTAAGAAGCCTCTAGTTAGGCTAAAGTAAGGTGATAACAGTAGTAAGCAGCCTCTAGTTAGGCTAAAGTAAGGTGATAACAGTAGTAAGCAGCCTCTAGTTGGGCTAAAGTAAGGTGATAACAGTAGTAAGAAGCCTCTAGTTGGGCTAAAGTAAGGTGATAACAGTAGTAAGCAGCCTCTAGTTAGGCTAAGGTAAGGTGATAACAGTAGTAAGAAGCCTCTAGTTGGGCTAAAGTAAGGTGATAACAGTAGTAATAAGCCTCTAGTTGGGCTAACGTAAGGTGATAACAGTAGTAAGAAGCCTCTAGTTGGGCTAAAGTAAGGTGATAACAGTAGTAAGAAGCCTCTAGTTGGGCTAAAGTAAGGTGATAACAGTAGTAAGCAGCCTCTAGTTGGGCTAAAGTAAGGTGATAACAGTAGTAAGAAGCCTCTAGTTAGGCTAAAGTAAGGTGATAACAGTAGTAAGAAGCCTCTAGTTGGGCTAAAGTAAGGTGATAACAGTAGTAAGCAGCCTCTAGTTAGGCTAAAGTAAGGTGATAACAGTAGTAAGCAGCCTCTAGTTAGGCTAAAGTAAGGTGATAACAGTAGTAAGAAGCCTCTAGTTGGGCTAAAGTAAGGTGATAACAGTAGTAAGAAGCCTCTAGTTGGGCTAAAGTAAGGTGATAACAGTAGTAAGAAGCCTCTAGTTGGGCTAAAGTAAGGTGATAACAGTAGTAAGCAGCCTCTAGTTAGGCTAAAGTAAGGTGATAACAGTAGTAAGCAGCCTCTAGTTAGGCTAAGGTAAGGTGATAACAGTAGTAAGAAGCCTCTAGTTGGGCTAAAGTAAGGTGATAACAGTAGTAAGAAGCCTCTAGTTGGGCTAAGGTAAGGTAAGGTGATAACAGTAGTAAGCAGCCTCTAGTTAGGCTAAAGTAAGGTGATAACAGTAGTAAGAAGCCTCTAGTTAGGCTAAAGAAAGGGGATAACAGTAGTAAGAAGCCTCTAGTTAGGCTAAGGTAAGGGGATAACAGTAGTAAGAAGCCTCTAGTTGGGCTAAAGTAAGGTGATAACAGTAGTAAGCAGCCTCTAGTTAGGCTAAAGTAAGGTGATACCAGTAGTAAGCAGCCTCTAGTTAGGCTAAGGTAAGGTGATAACAGTAGTAAAAAGCCTCTAGTTAGGCTAAAGTAAGGGGATAACAGTAGTAAGAAGCCTCTAGTTGGGCTAAGGTAAGGTGATAACAGTAGTAAGAAGCCTCTAGTTAGGCTAAAGTAAGGTGATAACAGTAGTAAGCAGCCTCTAGTTGGGCTAAAGTAAGGTGATAACAGTAGTAAGAAGCCTCTAGTTGGGCTAAAGTAAGGTGATAACAGTAGTAAGAAGCCTCTAGTTAGGCTAAAGTAAGGTGATAACAGTAGTAAGCAGCCTCTAGTTGGGCTAAAGTAAGGTGATAACAGTAGTAAGAAGCCTCTAGTTAGGCTAAAGTAAGGTGATAACAGTAGTAAGAAGCCTCTAGTTAGGCTAAAGTAAGGTGATAACAGTAGTAAGCAGCCTCTAGTTGGGCTAAAGTAAGGTGATGGCAGTAGTAAGAAGCCTCTAGTTAGGCTAAAGTAAGGTGATAACAGTAGTAAGAAGCCTCTAGTTAGGCTAAAGTAAGGTGATAACAGTAGTAAGCAGCCTCTAGTTGGGCTAAAGTAAGGTGATAACAGTAGTAAGAAGCCTCTAGTTGGGCTAAAGTAATGTGATAACAGTAGTAAGAAGCCTCTAGTTAGGCTAAAGTAAGGTGATAACAGTAGTAAGCAGCCTCTAGTTAGGCTAAAGTAAGGTGATAACAGTAGTAAGAAGCCTCTAGTTAGGCTAAAGTAAGGTGATAACAGTAGTAAGAAGCCTCTAGTTGGGCTAAAGTAAGGTGATAACAGTAGTAATAAGCCTCTAGTTAGGCTAAAGTAAGGTGATAACAGTAGTAATAAGCCTCTAGTTAGGCTAAAGTAAGGTGATAACAGTAGTAAGAAGCATCTAGTTAGGCTAAAGTAAGGTGATAACAGTAGTAAGAAGCCTCTAGTTAGGCTAAAGTAAGGTGATAACAGTAGTAAGAAGCCTCTAGTTGGGCTAAAGTAAGGTGATAACAGTAGTAAGCAGCCTCTAGTTAGGCTAAAGTAAGGTGATAACAGTAGTAAGAAGCCTCTAGTTGGGCTAAAGTAAGGTGATAACAGTAGTAAGACGCCTCTAGTTGGGCTAAAGTAAGGTGATAACAGTAGTAAGAAGCCTCTAGTTGGGCTAAAGTAAGGTGATAACAGTAGTAAGAAGCCTCTAGTTAGGCTAAAGTAAGGTAATAACAGTAGTAAGCAGCCTCTAGTTGGGCTAAAGTAAGGTGATAACAGTAGTAAGAAGCCTCTAGTTGGGCTAAAGTAAGGTGATAACAGTAGTAAGCAGCCTCTAGTTAGGCTAAAGTAAGGTGATAACAGTAGTAAGAAGCCTCTAGTTGGGCTAAAGTAAGGTGATAACAGTAGTAAGCAGCCTCTAGTTAGGCTAAAGTAAGGTGATAACAGTAGTAAGAAGCCTCTAGTTGGGCTAGAGTAAGGTGATAACAGTAGTAAGAAGCCTCTAGTTGGGCTAAAGTAAGGTGATAACAGTAGTAAGAAGCCTCTAGTTAGGCTAACGTAAGGTGATAACAGTAGTAAGCAGCCTCTAGTTAGGCTAAAGTAAGGTGATAACAGTAGTAAGCAGCCTCTAGTTGGGCTAAAGTAAGGTGATAACAGTAGTAAGAAGCCTCTAGTTGGGCTAAAGTAAGGTGATAACAGTAGTAATAAGCCTCTAGTTGGGCTAAAGTAAGGTGATAACAGTAGTAAGAAGCCTCTAGTTGGGCTAAAGTAAGGTGATAACAGTAGTAAGAAGCCTCTAGTTGGGCTAAAGTAAGGTGATAACAGTAGTAAGCAGCCTCTAGTTGGGCTAAAATAAGGTGATAACAGTAGTAAGAAGCCTCTAGTTGGGCTAAGGTAAGGTGATAACAGTAGTAAGCAGCCTCTAGTTAGGCTAAGGTAAGGTGATAACAGTAGTAAGAAGCCTCTAGTTGGGCTAAGGTAAGGTGATAACAGTAGTAAGCAGCCTCTAGTTAGGCTAAAGTAAGGTGATAACAGTAGTAAGAAGCCTCTAGTTAGGCTAAAGTAAGGTGATAACAGTAGTAAGAAGCCTCTAGTTAGGCTAAAGTAAGGTGATAACAGTAGTAAGAAGCCTCTAGTTGGGCTAAAGTAAGGTGATAACAGTAGTAAGAAGCCTCTAGTTGGGCTAAAGTAAGGTGATAACAGTAGTAAGAAGCCTCTAGTTAGGCTAAAGTAAGGTGATAACAGTAGTAAGCAGCCTCTAGTTAGGCTAAAGTAAGGTGATAACAGTAGTAAGCAGCCTCTAGTTGGGCTAAAGTAAGGTGATAACAGTAGTAAGCAGCCTCTAGTTGGGCTAAAGTAAGGTGATAACAGTAGTAAGAAGCCTCTAGTTGGGCTAAAGTAAAGTGATAACAGTAGTAAGCAGCCTCTAGTTAGGCTAAGGTAAGGTGATAACAGTAGTGAGAAGCCTCTAGTTGGGCTAAAGTAAGGTGATAACAGTAGTAAGAAGCCTCTAGTTGGGCTAAAGTAAGGTGATAACAGTAGTAAGAAGCCTCTAGTTGGGCTAAAGTAAGGTGATAACAGTAGTAAGAAGCCTCTAGTTGGGCTAAAGTAAGGTGATAACAGTAGTAAGCAGCCTCTAGTTGGGCTAAAGTAAGGTGATAACAGTAGTAAGAAGCCTCTAGTTAGGCTAAAGTAAGGTGATAACAGTAGTAAGAAGCCTCTAGTTGGGCTAAAGTAAGGTGATAACAGTAGTAAGCAGCCTCTAGTTAGGCTAAAGTAAGGTGATAACAGTAGTAAGCAGCCTCTAGTTAGGCTACAGTAAGGTGATAACAGTAGTAAGAAGCCTCTAGTTGGGCTAAAGTAAGGTGATAACAGTAGTAAGAAGCCTCTAGTTGGGCTAAAGTAAGGTGATAACAGTAGTAAGAAGCCTCTAGTTGGGCTAAAGTAAGGTGATAACAGTAGTAAGCAGCCTCTAGTTGGGCTAAAGTAAGGTGATAACAGTAGTAAGAAGCCTCTAGTTGGGCTAAAGTAAGGTGATAACAGTAGTAAGCAGCCTCTAGTTAGGCTAAAGTAAGGTGATAACAGTAGTAAGCAGCCTCTAGTTGGGCTAAAGTAAGGTGATAACAGTAGTAAGCAGCCTCTAGTTAGGCTAAAGTAAGGTGATAACAGTAGTAAGAAGCCTCTAGTTGGGCTAAAGTAAGGTGATAACAGTAGTAAGCAGCCTCTAGTTGGGCTAAAGTAAGGTGATAACAGTAGTAAGAAGCCTCTAGTTGGGCTAAAGTAAGGTGATAACAGTAGTAAGCAGCCTCTAGTTAGGCTAAAGTAAGGTGATAACAGTAGTAAGCAGCCTCTAGTTAGGCTAAAGTAAGGTGATAACAGTAGTAAGAAGCCTCTAGTTGGGCTAAAGTAAGGTGATAACAGTAGTAAGAAGCCTCTAGTTGGGCTAAAGTAAGGTGATAACAGTAGTAAGAAGCCTCTAATTAGGCTAAAGTAAGGTGATAACAGTAGTAAGAAGCCTCTAGTTAGGCTAAAGTAAGGTGATAACAGTAGTAAGAAGCCTCTAGTTGGGTTAAAGTAAGGTGATAACAGTAGTAAGAAGCCTCTAGTTGGGCTAAAGTAAGGTGATAACAGTAGTAAGAAGCCTCTAATTAGGCTAAAGTAAGGTGATAACAGTAGTAAGAAGCCTCTAGTTGGGCTAAGGTAAGGTAAGGTGATAACAGTAGTAAGCAGCCTCTGGTTGGGCTAAAGTAAGGTGATAACAGTAGTAAGAAGCCTCTAGTTAGGCTAAGGTAAGGTGATAACAGTAGTAAGAAGCCTCTAGTTGGGCTAAGGTAAGGTGATAACAGTAGTAAGAAGCCTCTAGTTGGGCTAAGGTAAGGTAAGGTGATAACAGTAGTAAGAAGCCTCTAGTTAGGCTAAAGTAAGGTGATAACAGTAGTAAGAAGCCTCTAGTTAGGCTAAAGTAAGGTGATAACAGTAGTAAGAAGCCTCTAGTTGGGCTAAAGTAAGGTGATAACAGTAGTAAGAAGCCTCTAGTTGGGCTAAGGTAAGGTGATAACAGTAGTAAGAACCCTCTAGTTAGGCTAAAGTAAGGTGATAACAGTAGTAAGAAGCCTCTAGTTGGGCTAAGGTAAGGTGATAACAGTAGTAAGAAGCCTCTAGTTGGGCTAAAGTAAGGTGATAACAGTAGTAAGAAGCCTCTAGTTGGGCTAAAGTAAGGTGATAACAGTAGTAAGAAGCCTCTAGTTGGGCTAAGGTAAGGTAAGGTGATAACAGTAGTAAGCAGCCTCTGGTTGGGCTAAAGTAAGGTGATAACAGTAGTAAGAAGCCTCTAGTTAGGCTAAGGTAAGGTGATAACAGTAGTAAGAAGCCTCTAGTTGGGCTAAGGTAAGGGGATAACAGTAGTAAGAAGCCTCTAGTTGGGCTAAAGTAAGGTGATAACAGTAGTAAGCAGCCTCTAGTTAGGCTAAAGTAAGGTGATAACAGTAGTAAGAAGCCTCTAGTTGGGCTAAAGTAAGGTGATAACAGTAGTAAGAAGCCTCTAGTTAGGCTAAGGTAAGGTGATAACAGTAGTAAGAAGCCTCTAGTTGGGCTAAGGTAAGGTGATAACAGTAGTAAGAAGCCTCTAGTTAGGCTAAGGTAAGGGGATAACAGTAGTAAGATGCCTCTAGTTGGGCTAAAGTAAGGTGATAACAGTAGTAAGCAGCCTCTAGTTAGGCTAAAGTAAGGTGATAACAGTAGTAAGCAGCCTCTAGTTAGGCTAAGGTAAGGTGATAACAGTAGTAAAAAGCCTCTAGTTAGGCTAAAGTAAGGGGATAACAGTAGTAAGAAGCCTCTAGTTGGGCTAAGGTAAGGTGATAACAGTAGTAAGAAGCCTCTAGTTAGGCTAAAGTAAGGTGATAACAGTAGTAAGCAGCCTCTAGTTAGGCTAAAGTAAGGTGATAACAGTAGTAAGAAGCCTCTAGTTAGGCTAAAGTAAGGTGATAACAGCAGTAAGCAGCCTCTAGTTGGGCTAAAGTAAGGTGATAACAGTAGTAAGAAGCCTCTAGTTGGGCTAAAGTAAGGTGATAACAGTAGTAAGAAGCATCTAGTTAGGCTAAAGTAAGGTGATAACAGTAGTAAGCAGCCTCTAGTTAGGCTAAAGTAAGGTGATAACAGTAGTAAGAAGCCTCTAGTTAGGCTAAAGTAAGGTGATAACAGTAGTAAGAAGCCTCTAGTTGGGCTAAAGTAAGGTGATAACAGTAGTAATAAGCCTCTAGTTAGGCTAAAGTAAGGTGATAACAGTAGTAATAAGCCTCTAGTTAGGCTAAAGTAAGGTGATAACAGTAGTAAGAAGCCTCTAGTTAGGCTAAAGTAAGGTGATAACAGTAGTAAGAAGCCTCTAGTTGGGCTAAAGTAAGGTGATAACAGTAGTAAGAAGCCTCTAGTTGGGCTAAAGTAAGGTGATAACAGTAGTAAGAAGCCTCTAGTTGGGCTAAAGTAAGGTGATAACAGTAGTAAGAAGCCTCTAGTTAGGCTAAAGTAAGGTAATAACAGTAGTAAGCAGCCTCTAGTTGGGCTAAAGTAAGGTGATAACAGTAGTAAGAAGCCTCTAGTTGGGCTAAAGTAAGGTGATAACAGTAGTAAGCAGCCTCTAGTTAGGCTAAAGTAAGGTGATAACAGTAGTAAGAAGCCTCTAGTTGGGCTAAAGTAAGGTGATAACAGTAGTAAGCAGCCTCTAGTTAGGCTAAAGTAAGGTGATAACAGTAGTAAGAAGCCTCTAGTTGGGCTAAAGTAAGGTGATACCAGTAGTAAGAAGCCTCTAGTTGGGCTAAAGTAAGGTGATAACAGTAGTAAGAAGCCTCTAGTTAGGCTAAAGTAAGGTGATAACAGTAGTAAGCAGCCTCTAGTTAGGCTAAAGTAAGGTGATAACAGTAGTAAGCAGCCTCTAGTTGGGCTAAAGTAAGGTGATAACAGTAGTAAGAAGCCTCTAGTTGGGCTAAAGTAAGGTGATAACAGTAGTAAGCAGCCTCTAGTTAGGCTAAGGTAAGGTGATAACAGTAGTAAGAAGCCTCTAGTTGGGCTAAAGTAAGGTGATAACAGTAGTAATAAGCCTCTAGTTGGGCTAACGTAAGGTGATAACAGTAGTAAGAAGCCTCTAGTTGGGCTAAAGTAAGGTGATAACAGTAGTAAGAAGCCTCTAGTTGGGCTAAAGTAAGGTGATAACAGTAGTAAGCAGCCTCTAGTTGGGCTAAAGTAAGGTGATAACAGTAGTAAGAAGCCTCTAGTTAGGCTAAAGTAAGGTGATAACAGTAGTAAGAAGCCTCTAGTTGGGCTAAAGTAAGGTGATAACAGTAGTAAGCAGCCTCTAGTTAGGCTAAAGTAAGGTGATAACAGTAGTAAGCAGCCTCTAGTTAGGCTAAAGTAAGGTGATAACAGTAGTAAGAAGCCTCTAGTTGGGCTAAAGTAAGGTGATAACAGTAGTAAGAAGCCTCTAGTTGGGCTAAAGTAAGGTGATAACAGTAGTAAGAAGCCTCTAGTTGGGCTAAAGTAAGGTGATAACAGTAGTAAGCAGCCTCTAGTTAGGCTAAAGTAAGGTGATAACAGTAGTAAGCAGCCTCTAGTTAGGCTAAGGTAAGGTGATAACAGTAGTAAGAAGCCTCTAGTTGGGCTAAAGTAAGGTGATAACAGTAGTAAGAAGCCTCTAGTTGGGCTAAGGTAAGGTAAGGTGATAACAGTAGTAAGCAGCCTCTAGTTAGGCTAAAGTAAGGTGATAACAGTAGTAAGAAGCCTCTAGTTAGGCTAAAGAAAGGGGATAACAGTAGTAAGAAGCCTCTAGTTAGGCTAAGGTAAGGGGATAACAGTAGTAAGAAGCCTCTAGTTGGGCTAAAGTAAGGTGATAACAGTAGTAAGCAGCCTCTAGTTAGGCTAAAGTAAGGTGATACCAGTAGTAAGCAGCCTCTAGTTAGGCTAAGGTAAGGTGATAACAGTAGTAAAAAGCCTCTAGTTAGGCTAAAGTAAGGGGATAACAGTAGTAAGAAGCCTCTAGTTGGGCTAAGGTAAGGTGATAACAGTAGTAAGAAGCCTCTAGTTAGGCTAAAGTAAGGTGATAACAGTAGTAAGCAGCCTCTAGTTGGGCTAAAGTAAGGTGATAACAGTAGTAAGAAGCCTCTAGTTGGGCTAAAGTAAGGTGATAACAGTAGTAAGAAGCCTCTAGTTAGGCTAAAGTAAGGTGATAACAGTAGTAAGCAGCCTCTAGTTGGGCTAAAGTAAGGTGATAACAGTAGTAAGAAGCCTCTAGTTAGGCTAAAGTAAGGTGATAACAGTAGTAAGAAGCCTCTAGTTAGGCTAAAGTAAGGTGATAACAGTAGTAAGCAGCCTCTAGTTGGGCTAAAGTAAGGTGATGGCAGTAGTAAGAAGCCTCTAGTTAGGCTAAAGTAAGGTGATAACAGTAGTAAGAAGCCTCTAGTTAGGCTAAAGTAAGGTGATAACAGTAGTAAGCAGCCTCTAGTTGGGCTAAAGTAAGGTGATAACAGTAGTAAGAAGCCTCTAGTTGGGCTAAAGTAATGTGATAACAGTAGTAAGAAGCCTCTAGTTAGGCTAAAGTAAGGTGATAACAGTAGTAAGCAGCCTCTAGTTAGGCTAAAGTAAGGTGATAACAGTAGTAAGAAGCCTCTAGTTAGGCTAAAGTAAGGTGATAACAGTAGTAAGAAGCCTCTAGTTGGGCTAAAGTAAGGTGATAACAGTAGTAATAAGCCTCTAGTTAGGCTAAAGTAAGGTGATAACAGTAGTAATAAGCCTCTAGTTAGGCTAAAGTAAGGTGATAACAGTAGTAAGAAGCCTCTAGTTAGGCTAAAGTAAGGTGATAACAGTAGTAAGAAGCCTCTAGTTAGGCTAAAGTAAGGTGATAACAGTAGTAAGAAGCCTCTAGTTGGGCTAAAGTAAGGTGATAACAGTAGTAAGCAGCCTCTAGTTAGGCTAAAGTAAGGTGATAACAGTAGTAAGAAGCCTCTAGTTGGGCTAAAGTAAGGTGATAACAGTAGTAAGACGCCTCTAGTTGGGCTAAAGTAAGGTGATAACAGTAGTAAGAAGCCTCTAGTTGGGCTAAAGTAAGGTGATAACAGTAGTAAGAAGCCTCTAGTTAGGCTAAAGTAAGGTAATAACAGTAGTAAGCAGCCTCTAGTTGGGCTAAAGTAAGGTGATAACAGTAGTAAGAAGCCTCTAGTTGGGCTAAAGTAAGGTGATAACAGTAGTAAGCAGCCTCTAGTTAGGCTAAAGTAAGGTGATAACAGTAGTAAGAAGCCTCTAGTTGGGCTAAAGTAAGGTGATAACAGTAGTAAGCAGCCTCTAGTTAGGCTAAAGTAAGGTGATAACAGTAGTAAGAAGCCTCTAGTTGGGCTAGAGTAAGGTGATAACAGTAGTAAGAAGCCTCTAGTTGGGCTAAAGTAAGGTGATAACAGTAGTAAGAAGCCTCTAGTTAGGCTAACGTAAGGTGATAACAGTAGTAAGCAGCCTCTAGTTAGGCTAAAGTAAGGTGATAACAGTAGTAAGCAGCCTCTAGTTGGGCTAAAGTAAGGTGATAACAGTAGTAAGAAGCCTCTAGTTGGGCTAAAGTAAGGTGATAACAGTAGTAATAAGCCTCTAGTTGGGCTAAAGTAAGGTGATAACAGTAGTAAGAAGCCTCTAGTTGGGCTAAAGTAAGGTGATAACAGTAGTAAGAAGCCTCTAGTTGGGCTAAAGTAAGGTGATAACAGTAGTAAGCAGCCTCTAGTTGGGCTAAAATAAGGTGATAACAGTAGTAAGAAGCCTCTAGTTGGGCTAAGGTAAGGTGATAACAGTAGTAAGCAGCCTCTAGTTAGGCTAAGGTAAGGTGATAACAGTAGTAAGAAGCCTCTAGTTGGGCTAAGGTAAGGTGATAACAGTAGTAAGCAGCCTCTAGTTAGGCTAAAGTAAGGTGATAACAGTAGTAAGAAGCCTCTAGTTAGGCTAAAGTAAGGTGATAACAGTAGTAAGAAGCCTCTAGTTAGGCTAAAGTAAGGTGATAACAGTAGTAAGAAGCCTCTAGTTGGGCTAAAGTAAGGTGATAACAGTAGTAAGAAGCCTCTAGTTGGGCTAAAGTAAGGTGATAACAGTAGTAAGAAGCCTCTAGTTAGGCTAAAGTAAGGTGATAACAGTAGTAAGCAGCCTCTAGTTAGGCTAAAGTAAGGTGATAACAGTAGTAAGCAGCCTCTAGTTGGGCTAAAGTAAGGTGATAACAGTAGTAAGCAGCCTCTAGTTGGGCTAAAGTAAGGTGATAACAGTAGTAAGAAGCCTCTAGTTGGGCTAAAGTAAAGTGATAACAGTAGTAAGCAGCCTCTAGTTAGGCTAAGGTAAGGTGATAACAGTAGTGAGAAGCCTCTAGTTGGGCTAAAGTAAGGTGATAACAGTAGTAAGAAGCCTCTAGTTGGGCTAAAGTAAGGTGATAACAGTAGTAAGAAGCCTCTAGTTGGGCTAAAGTAAGGTGATAACAGTAGTAAGAAGCCTCTAGTTGGGCTAAAGTAAGGTGATAACAGTAGTAAGCAGCCTCTAGTTGGGCTAAAGTAAGGTGATAACAGTAGTAAGAAGCCTCTAGTTAGGCTAAAGTAAGGTGATAACAGTAGTAAGAAGCCTCTAGTTGGGCTAAAGTAAGGTGATAACAGTAGTAAGCAGCCTCTAGTTAGGCTAAAGTAAGGTGATAACAGTAGTAAGCAGCCTCTAGTTAGGCTACAGTAAGGTGATAACAGTAGTAAGAAGCCTCTAGTTGGGCTAAAGTAAGGTGATAACAGTAGTAAGAAGCCTCTAGTTGGGCTAAAGTAAGGTGATAACAGTAGTAAGAAGCCTCTAGTTGGGCTAAAGTAAGGTGATAACAGTAGTAAGCAGCCTCTAGTTGGGCTAAAGTAAGGTGATAACAGTAGTAAGAAGCCTCTAGTTGGGCTAAAGTAAGGTGATAACAGTAGTAAGCAGCCTCTAGTTAGGCTAAAGTAAGGTGATAACAGTAGTAAGCAGCCTCTAGTTGGGCTAAAGTAAGGTGATAACAGTAGTAAGCAGCCTCTAGTTAGGCTAAAGTAAGGTGATAACAGTAGTAAGAAGCCTCTAGTTGGGCTAAAGTAAGGTGATAACAGTAGTAAGCAGCCTCTAGTTGGGCTAAAGTAAGGTGATAACAGTAGTAAGAAGCCTCTAGTTGGGCTAAAGTAAGGTGATAACAGTAGTAAGCAGCCTCTAGTTAGGCTAAAGTAAGGTGATAACAGTAGTAAGCAGCCTCTAGTTAGGCTAAAGTAAGGTGATAACAGTAGTAAGAAGCCTCTAGTTGGGCTAAAGTAAGGTGATAACAGTAGTAAGAAGCCTCTAGTTGGGCTAAAGTAAGGTGATAACAGTAGTAAGAAGCCTCTAATTAGGCTAAAGTAAGGTGATAACAGTAGTAAGAAGCCTCTAGTTAGGCTAAAGTAAGGTGATAACAGTAGTAAGAAGCCTCTAGTTGGGTTAAAGTAAGGTGATAACAGTAGTAAGAAGCCTCTAGTTGGGCTAAAGTAAGGTGATAACAGTAGTAAGAAGCCTCTAATTAGGCTAAAGTAAGGTGATAACAGTAGTAAGAAGCCTCTAGTTGGGCTAAGGTAAGGTAAGGTGATAACAGTAGTAAGCAGCCTCTGGTTGGGCTAAAGTAAGGTGATAACAGTAGTAAGAAGCCTCTAGTTAGGCTAAGGTAAGGTGATAACAGTAGTAAGAAGCCTCTAGTTGGGCTAAGGTAAGGTGATAACAGTAGTAAGAAGCCTCTAGTTGGGCTAAGGTAAGGTAAGGTGATAACAGTAGTAAGAAGCCTCTAGTTAGGCTAAAGTAAGGTGATAACAGTAGTAAGAAGCCTCTAGTTAGGCTAAAGTAAGGTGATAACAGTAGTAAGAAGCCTCTAGTTGGGCTAAAGTAAGGTGATAACAGTAGTAAGAAGCCTCTAGTTGGGCTAAGGTAAGGTGATAACAGTAGTAAGAACCCTCTAGTTAGGCTAAAGTAAGGTGATAACAGTAGTAAGAAGCCTCTAGTTGGGCTAAGGTAAGGTGATAACAGTAGTAAGAAGCCTCTAGTTGGGCTAAAGTAAGGTGATAACAGTAGTAAGAAGCCTCTAGTTGGGCTAAAGTAAGGTGATAACAGTAGTAAGAAGCCTCTAGTTGGGCTAAGGTAAGGTAAGGTGATAACAGTAGTAAGCAGCCTCTGGTTGGGCTAAAGTAAGGTGATAACAGTAGTAAGAAGCCTCTAGTTAGGCTAAGGTAAGGTGATAACAGTAGTAAGAAGCCTCTAGTTGGGCTAAGGTAAGGTGATAACAGTAGTAAGAAGCCTCTAGTTGGGCTAAGGTAAGGTAAGATGATAACAGTAGTAAGAAGCCTCTAGTTAGGCTAAAGTAAGGTGATAACAGTAGTAAGAAGCCTCTAGTTAGGCTAAAGTAAGGTGATAACAGTAGTAAGAAGCCTCTAGTTGGGCTAAAGTAAGGTGATAACAGTAGTAAGAAGCCTCTAGTTGGGCTAAGGTAAGGTGATAACAGTAGTAAGAAGCCTCTAGTTGGGCTAAGGTAAGGTGATAACAGTAGTAAGCAGCCTCTAGTTAGGCTAAGGTAAGGTGATAACAGTAGTAAGAAGCCTCTAGTTGGGCTAAGGTAAGGTGATAACAGTAGTAAGCAGCCTCTAGTTAGGCTAAAGTAAGGTGATAACAGTAGTAAGAAGCCTCTAGTTAGGCTAAAGTAAGGTGATAACAGTAGTAAGAAGCCTCTAGTTAGGCTAAAGTAAGGTGATAACAGTAGTAAGAAGCCTCTAGTTGGGCTAAAGTAAGGTGATAACAGTAGTAAGAAGCCTCTAGTTGGGCTAAAGTAAGGTGATAACAGTAGTAAGAAGCCTCTAGTTAGGCTAAAGCAAGGTGATAACAGTAGTAAGCAGCCTCTAGTTAGGCTAAAGTAAGGTGATAACAGTAGTAAGCAGCCTCTAGTTGGGCTAAAGTAAGGTGATAACAGTAGTAAGCAGCCTCTAGTTGGGCTAAAGTAAGGTGATAACAGTAGTAAGAAGCCTCTAGTTGGGCTAAAGTAAAGTGATAACAGTAGTAAGCAGCCTCTAGTTAGGCTAAGGTAAGGTGATAACAGTAGTAAGAAGCCTCTAGTTGGGCTAAAGTAAGGTGATAACAGTAGTAAGAAGCCTCTAGTTGGGCTAAAGTAAGGTGATAACAGTAGTAAGAAGCCTCTAGTTGGGCTAAAGTAAGGTGATAACAGTAGTAAGCAGCCTCTAGTTGGGCTAAAGTAAGGTGATAACAGTAGTAAGAAGCCTCTAGTTAGGCTAAAGTAAGGTGATAACAGTAGTAAGAAGCCTCTAGTTGGGCTAAAGTAAGGTGATAACAGTAGTAAGCAGCCTCTAGTTAGGCTAAAGTAAGGTGATAACAGTAGTAAGCAGCCTCTAGTTAGGCTACAGTAAGGTGATAACAGTAGTAAGAAGCCTCTAGTTGGGCTAAAGTAAGGTGATAACAGTAGTAAGAAGCCTCTAGTTGGGCTAAAGTAAGGTGAGAACAGTAGTAAGAAGCCTCTAGTTGGGCTAAAGTAAGGTGATAACAGTAGTAAGCAGCCTCTAGTTGGGCTAAAGTAAGGTGATAACAGTAGTAAGAAGCCTCTAGTTGGGCTAAAGTAAGGTGATAACAGTAGTAAGCAGCCTCTAGTTAGGCTAAAGTAAGGTGATAACAGTAGTAAGCAGCCTCTAGTTGGGCTAAAGTAAGGTGATAACAGTAGTAAGCAGCCTCTAGTTAGGCTAAAGTAAGGTGATAACAGTAGTAAGAAGCCTCTAGTTGGGCTAAAGTAAGGTGATAACAGTAGTAAGCAGCCTCTAGTTGGGCTAAAGTAAGGTGATAACAGTAGTAAGAAGCCTCTAGTTGGGCTAAAGTAAGGTGATAACAGTAGTAAGCAGCCTCTAGTTAGGCTAAAGTAAGGTGATAACAGTAGTAAGCAGCCTCTAGTTAGGCTAAAGTAAGGTGATAACAGTAGTAAGAAGCCTCTAGTTGGGCTAAAGTAAGGTGATAACAGTAGTAAGAAGCCTCTAGTTGGGCTAAAGTAAGGTGATAACAGTAGTAAGAAGCCTCTAATTAGGCTAAAGTAAGGTGATAACAGTAGTAAGAAGCCTCTAGTTAGGCTAAAGTAAGGTGATAACAGTAGTAAGAAGCCTCTAGTTGGGTTAAAGTAAGGTGATAACAGTAGTAAGAAGCCTCTAGTTGGGCTAAAGTAAGGTGATAACAGTAGTAAGAAGCCTCTAATTAGGCTAAAGTAAGGTGATAACAGTAGTAAGAAGCCTCTAGTTGGGCTAAGGTAAGGTAAGCCTCTAATTAGGCTAAAGTAAGGTGATAACAGTAGTAAGAAGCCTCTAGTTGGGCTAAGGTAAGGTAAGGTGATAACAGTAGTAAGCAGCCTCTGGTTGGGCTAAAGTAAGGTGATAACAGTAGTAAGAAGCCTCTAGTTAGGCTAAGGTAAGGTGATAACAGTAGTAAGAAGCCTCTAGTTGGGCTAAGGTAAGGTGATAACAGTAGTAAGAAGCCTCTAGTTGGGCTAAGGTAAGGTAAGGTGATAACAGTAGTAAGAAGCCTCTAGTTAGGCTAAAGTAAGGTGATAACAGTAGTAAGAAGCCTCTAGTTAGGCTAAAGTAAGGTGATAACAGTAGTAAGAAGCCTCTAGTTGGGCTAAAGTAAGGTGATAACAGTAGTAAGAAGCCTCTAGTTGGGCTAAGGTAAGGTGATAACAGTAGTAAGAAGCCTCTAGTTAGGCTAAAGTAAGGTGATAACAGTAGTAAGAAGCCTCTAGTTGGGCTAAGGTAAGGTGATAACAGTAGTAAGAAGCCTCTAGTTGGGCTAAAGTAAGGTGATAACAGTAGTAAGAAGCCTCTAGTTGGGCTAAAGTAAGGTGATAACAGTAGTAAGAAGCCTCTAGTTGGGCTAAGGTAAGGTAAGGTGATAACAGTAGTAAGCAGCCTCTGGTTGGGCTAAAGTAAGGTGATAACAGTAGTAAGAAGCCTCTAGTTAGGCTAAGGTAAGGTGATAACAGTAGTAAGAAGCCTCTAGTTGGGCTAAGGTAAGGTGATAACAGTAGTAAGAAGCCTCTAGTTGGGCTAAGGTAAGGTAAGATGATAACAGTAGTAAGAAGCCTCTAGTTAGGCTAAAGTAAGGTGATAACAGTAGTAAGAAGCCTCTAGTTAGGCTAAAGTAAGGTGATAACAGTAGTAAGAAGCCTCTAGTTGGGCTAAAGTAAGGTGATAACAGTAGTAAGAAGCCTCTAGTTGGGCTAAGGTAAGGTGATAACAGTAGTAAGAAGCCTCTAGTTGGGCTAAGGTAAGGTGATAACAGTAGTAAGCAGCCTCTAGTTAGGCTAAGGTAAGGTGATAACAGTAGTAAGAAGCCTCTAGTTGTGCTAAGGTAAGGTGATAACAGTAGTAAGCAGCCTCTAGTTAGGCTAAAGTAAGGTGATAACAGTAGTAAGAAGCCTCTAGTTAGGCTAAAGTAAGGTGATAACAGTAGTAAGAAGCCTCTAGTTAGGCTAAAGTAAGGTGATAACAGTAGTAAGAAGCCTCTAGTTGGGCTAAAGTAAGGTGATAACAGTAGTAAGAAGCCTCTAGTTGGGCTAAAGTAAGGTGATAACAGTAGTAAGAAGCCTCTAGTTAGGCTAAAGTAAGGTGATAACAGTAGTAAGCAGCCTCTAGTTAGGCTAAAGTAAGGTGATAACAGTAGTAAGCAGCCTCTAGTTGGGCTAAAGTAAGGTGATAACAGTAGTAAGCAGCCTCTAGTTGGGCTAAAGTAAGGTGATAACAGTAGTAAGAAGCCTCTAGTTGGGCTAAAGTAAAGTGATAACAGTAGTAAGCAGCCTCTAGTTAGGCTAAGGTAAGGTGATAACAGTAGTAAGAAGCCTCTAGTTGGGCTAAAGTAAGGTGATAACAGTAGTAAGAAGCCTCTAGTTGGGCTAAAGTAAGGTGATAACAGTAGTAAGAAGCCTCTAGTTGGGCTAAAGTAAGGTGATAACAGTAGTAAGAAGCCTCTAGTTGGGCTAAAGTAAGGTGATAACAGTAGTAAGCAGCCTCTAGTTGGGCTAAAGTAAGGTGATAACAGTAGTAAGAAGCCTCTAGTTAGGCTAAAGTAAGGTGATAACAGTAGTAAGAAGCCTCTAGTTGGGCTAAAGTAAGGTGATAACAGTAGTAAGCAGCCTCTAGTTAGGCTAAAGTAAGGTGATAACAGTAGTAAGCAGCCTCTAGTTAGGCTACAGTAAGGTGATAACAGTAGTAAGAAGCCTCTAGTTGGGCTAAAGTAAGGTGATAACAGTAGTAAGAAGCCTCTAGTTGGGCTAAAGTAAGGTGATAACAGTAGTAAGAAGCCTCTAGTTGGGCTAAAGTAAGGTGATAACAGTAGTAAGCAGCCTCTAGTTGGGCTAAAGTAAGGTGATAACAGTAGTAAGAAGCCTCTAGTTGGGCTAAAGTAAGGTGATAACAGTAGTAAGAAGCCTCTAGTTGGGCTAAGGTAAGGTGATAACAGTAGTAAGAAGCCTCTAGTTGGGCTAAAGTAAGGTGATAACAGTAGTAAGAAGCCTCTAGTTGGGCTAAAGTAAGGTGATAACAGTAGTAAGAAGCCTCTAGTTGGGCTAAGGTAAGGTAAGGTGATAACAGTAGTAAGCAGCCTCTGGTTGGGCTAAAGTAAGGTGATAACAGTAGTAAGAAGCCTCTAGTTAGGCTAAGGTAAGGTGATAACAGTAGTAAGAAGCCTCTAGTTGGGCTAAGGTAAGGTGATAACAGTAGTAAGAAGCCTCTAGTTGGGCTAAGGTAAGGTAAGGTGATAACAGTAGTAAGAAGCCTCTAGTTAGGCTAAAGTAAGGTGATAACAGTAGTAAGAAGCCTCTAGTTAGGCTAAAGTAAGGTGATAACAGTAGTAAGAAGCCTCTAGTTGGGCTAAAGTAAGGTGATAACAGTAATAAGAAGCCTCTAGTTGGGCTAAGGTAAGGTGATAACAGTAGTAAGAAGCCTCTAGTTGGGCTAAGGTAAGGTGATAACAGTAGTAAGAAGCCTCTAGTTAGGCTAAAGTAAGGTGATAACAGTAGTAAGAAGCCTCTAGTTGGGCTAAAGTAAGGTGATAACAGTAGTAAGCAGCCTCTAGTTGGGCTAAAGTAAGGTGATAACAGTAGTAAGAAGCCTCTAGTTGGGCTAAAGTAAGGTGATAACAGTAGTAAGCAGCCTCTAGTTAGGCTAAAGTAAGGTGATAACAGTAGTAAGAAGCCTCTAGTTGGGCTAAAGTAAGGTGATAACAGTAGTAAGCAGCCTCTAGTTAGGCTAAAGTAAGGTGATAACAGTAGTAAGAAGCGTCTAGTTGGGCTAAAGTAAGGTGATAACGGTAGTAAGAAGCCTCTAGTTGGGCTAAAGTAAGGTGATAACAGTAGTAAGAAGCCTCTAATTAGGCTAAAGTAAGGTGATAACAGTAGTAAGAAGCCTCTAGTTGGGCTAAGGTAAGGTAAGGTGATAACAGTAGTAAGCAGCCTCTGGTTGGGCTAAAGTAAGGTGATAACAGTAGTAAGAAGCCTCTAGTTAGGCTAAGGTAAGGTGATAACAGTAGTAAGAAGCCTCTAGTTGGGCTAAGGTAAGGTGATAACAGTAGTAATAAGCCTCTAGTTGGGCTAAGGTAAGGTAAGGTGATAACAGTAGTAAGAAGCCTCTAGTTAGGCTAAAGTAAGGTGATAACAGTAGTAAGAAGCCTCTAGTTAGGCTAAAGTAAGGTGATAACAGTAGTAAGAAGCCTCTAGTTGGGCTAAAGTAAGGTGATAACAGTAGTAAGAAGCCTCTAGTTGGGCTAAGGTAAGGTGATAACAGTAGTAAGAAGCCTCTAGTTAGGCTAAAGTAAGGTGATAACAGTAGTAAGAAGCCTCTAGTTGGGCTAAGGTAAGGTGATAACAGTAGTAAGAAGCCTCTAGTTGGGCTAAAGTAAGGTGATAACAGTAGTAAGAAGCCTCTAGTTGGGCTAAAGTAAGGTGATAACAGTAGTAAGAAGCCTCTAGTTGGGCTAAGGTAAGGTAAGGTGATAACAGTAGTAAGCAGCCTCTGGTTGGGCTAAAGTAAGGTGATAACAGTAGTAAGAAGCCTCTAGTTAGGCTAAGGTAAGGTGATAACAGTAGTAAGAAGCCTCTAGTTGGGCTAAGGTAAGGTGATAACAGTAGTAAGAAGCCTCTAGTTGGGCTAAGGTAAGGTAAGGTGATAACAGTAGTAAGAAGCCTCTAGTTAGGCTAAAGTAAGGTGATAACAGTAGTAAGAAGCCTCTAGTTAGGCTAAAGTAAGGTGATAACAGTAGTAAGAAGCCTCTAGTTGGGCTAAAGTAAGGTGATAACAGTAGTAAGAAGCCTCTAGTTGGGCTAAGGTAAGGTGATAACAGTAGTAAGAAGCCTCTAGTTAGGCTAAAGTAAGGTGATAACAGTAGTAAGAAGCCTCTAGTTAGGATGAAGTAAGGTGATAACAGTAGTAAGCAGCCTCTAGTTAGGCTAAAGTAAGGTGATAACAGTAGTAAGAAGCCTCTAGTTGGGCTAAAGTAAGGTGATAACAGTAGTACGAAGCCTCTAGTTGGGCTAAGGTAAGGTGATAACAGTAGTAAGAAGCCTCTAGTTAGGCTAAGGTAAGGGGATAACAGTAGTAAGAAGCCTCTAGTTGGGCTAAAGTAAGGTGATAACAGTAGTAAGAAGCCTCTAGTTAGGCTAAAGTAAGGTGATAACAGTAGTAAGCAGCCTCTAGTTAGGCTAAAGTAAGGTGATAACAGTAGTAAGAAGCCTCTAGTTGGGCTAAAGTAAGGTGATAACAGTAGTAAGAAGCCTCTAGTTGGGCTAAGGTAAGGTGATAACAGTAGTAAGAAGCCTCTAGTTAGGCTAAAGTAAGGTGATAACAGTAGTAAGACGCCTCTAGTTAGGCTAAGGTAAGGGGATAACAGTAGTAAGAAGCCTCTAGTTGGGCTAAAGTAAGGTGATAACAGTAGTAAGCAGCCTCTAGTTAGGCTAAAGTAAGGTGATAACAGTAGTAAGAAGCCTCTAGTTAGGCTAAGGTAAGGGGATAACAGTAGTAAGAAGCCTCTAGTTAAATAATAAAATAATTTAGGACCTGCTCCGAGGTCATCAATTGGCACACATGCGATGCATGCATGCAATTCGTATCTGCGATTAACCCATCCCGTCGTCCTTCCCCCCCAAGGGCAGCCGGGAGCAGACAGGCACAACGTGAGCCGCGCCAGGGGACCAATCCAAGTGCTCCTGTCCGTCTTCGTCAAGGACGCCACAGCGTTAGCGATCTTGTTGTTGTGCATGTTTTTCCATTGGGTTTTATCTTATCGGGGGGGAAACCCTTGCTAACTTTAGTTGGGCTAAAGTAAGGTGATAACAGTAGTAAGCAGCCTCTAGTTAGGCTAAAGTAAGGTGATAACAGTAGTAAGCAGCCTCTAGTTAGGCTAAGGTAAGGTGATAACAGTAGTAAAAAGCCTCTAGTTAGGCTAAAGTAAGGGGATAACAGTAGTAAGAAGCCTCTAGTTGGGCTAAGGTAAGGTGATAACAGTAGTAAGAAGCCTCTAGTTAGGCTAAAGTAAGGTGATAACAGTAGTAAGCAGCCTCTAGTTGGGCTAAAGTAAGGTGATAACAGTAGTAAGAAGCATCTAGTTAGGCTAAAGTAAGGTGATAACAGTAGTAAGCAGCCTCTAGTTAGGCTAAAGTAAGGTGATAACAGTAGTAAGAAGCCTCTAGTTAGGCTAAAGTAAGGTGATAACAGTAGTAAGAAGCCTCTAGTTGGGCTAAAGTAAGGTGATAACAGTAGTAATAAGCCTCTAGTTAGGCTAAAGTAAGGTGATAACAGTAGTAATAAGCCTCTAGTTAGGCTAAAGTAAGGTGATAACAGTAGTAAGAAGCCTCTAGTTAGGCTAAAGTAAGGTGATAACAGTAGTAAGAAGCCTATAGTTAGGCTAAAGTAAGGTGATAACAGTAGTAAGAAGCCTCTAGTTGGGCTAAAGTAAGGTGATAACAGTAGTAAGCAGCCTCTAGTTAGGCTAAAGTAAGGTGATAACAGTAGTAAGAAGCCTCTAGTTGGGCTAAAGTAAGGTGATAACAGTAGTAAGAAGCCTCTAGTTGGGCTAAAGTAAGGTGATAACAGTAGTAAGAAGCCTCTAGTTGGGCTAAAGTAAGGTGATAACAGTAGTAAGAAGCCTCTAGTTAGGCTAAAGTAAGGTAATAACAGTAGTAAGCAGCCTCTAGTTGGGCTAAAGTAAGGTGATAACAGTAGTAAGAAGCCTCTAGTTGGGCTAAAGTAAGGTGATAACAGTAGTAAGCAGCCTCTAGTTAGGCTAAAGTAAGGTGATAACAGTAGTAAGAAGCCTCTAGTTGGGCTAAAGTAAGGTGATAACAGTAGTAAGCAGCCTCTAGTTAGGCTAAAGTAAGGTGATAACAGTAGTAAGAAGCCTCTAGTTGGGCTAAAGTAAGGTGATAACAGTAGTAAGAAGCCTCTAGTTGGGCTAAAGTAAGGTGATAACAGTAGTAAGAAGCCTCTAGTTAGGCTAAAGTAAGGTGATAACAGTAGTAAGCAGCCTCTAGTTAGGCTAAAGTAAGGTGATAACAGTAGTAAGCAGCCTCTAGTTGGGCTAAAGTAAGGTGATAACAGTAGTAAGCAGCCTCTAGTTGGGCTAAAGTAAGGTGATAACAGTAGTAAGCAGCCTCTAGTTAGGCTAAGGTAACGTGATAACAGTAGTAAGAAGCCTCTAGTTGGGCTAAAGTAAGGTGATAACAGTAGTAAGAAGCCTCTAGTTGGGCTAAAGTAAGGTGATAACAGTGGTAAGAAGCCTCTAGTTGGGCTAAAGTAAGGTGATAACAGTAGTAAGAAGCCTCTAGTTGGGCTAAAGTAAGGTGATAACAGTAGTAAGCAGCCTCTAGTTGGGCTAAAGTAAGGTGATAACAGTAGTAAGAAGCCTCTAGTTAGGCTAAAGTAAGGTGATAACAGTAGTAAGAAGCCTCTAGTTGGGCTAAAGTAAGGTGATAACAGTAGTAAGCAGCCTCTAGTTAGGCTAAAGTAAGGTGATAACAGTAGTAAGCAGCCTCTAGTTAGGCTAAAGTAAGGTGATAACAGTAGTAAGAAGCCTCTAGTTGGGCTAAAGTAAGGTGATAACAGTAGTAAGAAGCCTCTAGTTGGGCTAAAGTAAGGTGATAACAGTAGTAAGAAGCCTCTAGTTGGGCTAAAGTAAGGTGATAACAGTAGTAAGCAGCCTCTAGTTGGGCTAAAGTAAGGTGATAACAGTAGTAAGCAGCCTCTAGTTAGGCTAAAGTAAGGTGATAACAGTAGTAAGAAGCCTCTAGTTGGGCTAAAGTAAGGTGATAACAGTAGTAAGCAGCCTCTAGTTAGGCTAAAGTAAGGTGATAACAGTAGTAAGCAGCCTCTAGTTAGGCTAAAGTAAGGTGATAACAGTAGTAAGCAGCCTCTAGTTAGGCTAAAGTAAGGTGATAACAGTAGTAAGAAGCGTCTAGTTGGGCTAAAGTAAGGTGATAACAGTAGTAAGCAGCCTCTAGTTAGGCTAAAGTAAGGTGATAACAGTAGTAAGAAGCCTCTAGTTGGGCTAAAGTAAGGTGATAACAGTAGTAAGAAGCCTCTAGTTGGGCTAAAGTAAGGTGATAACAGTAGTAAGAAGCCTCTAGTTAGGCTAAAGTAAGGTGATAACAGTAGTAAGCAGCCTCTAGTTAGGCTAAAGTAAGGTGATAACAGTAGTAAGCAGCCTCTAGTTGGGCTAAAGTAAGGTGATAACAGTAGTAAGCAGCCTCTAGTTGGGCTAAAGTAAGGTGATAACACTAGTAAGAAGCCTCTAGTTGGGCTAACGTAAGGTGATAACAGTAGTAAGCAGCCTCTAGTTAGGCTAAGGTAAGGTGATAACAGTAGTAAGAAGCCTCTAGTTGGGCTAAGGTAAGGTGATAACAGTAGTAAGCAGCCTCTAGTTAGGCTAAGGTAAGGTGATAACAGTAGTAAGAAGCCTCTAGTTAGGCTAAAGTAAGGTGATAACAGTAGTAAGCAGCCTCTAGTTGGGCTAAAGTAAGGTGATAACAGTAGTAAGAAGCCTCTAGTTGGGCTAAAGTAAGGTGATAACAGTAGTAAGCAGCCTCTAGTTGGGCTAAAGTAAGGTGATAACAGTAGTAAGAAGCCTCTAGTTGGGCTAAAGTAAGGTGATAACAGTAGTAAGCAGCCTCTAGTTAGGCTAAAGTAAGGTGATAACAGTAGTAAGAAGCCTCTAGTTAGGCTAAAGTAAGGTGATAACAGTAGTAAGAAGCCTCTAGTTGGGCTAAAGTAAGGTGATAACAGTAGTAATAAGCCTCTAGTTAGGCTAAAGTAAGGTGATAACAGTAGTAATAAGCCTCTAGTTAGGCTAAAGTAAGGTGATAACATTAGTAAGAAGCCTCTAGTTAGGCTAAAGTAAGGTGATAACAGTAGTAAGAAGCCTCTAGTTAGGCTAAAGTAAGGTGATAACAGTAGTAAGAAGCCTCTAGTTGGGCTAAAGTAAGGTGATAACAGTAGTAAGCAGCCTCTAGTTAGGCTAAAGTAAGGTGATAACAGTAGTAAGAAGCCTCTAGTTGGGCTAAAGTAAGGTGATAACAGTAGTAAGAAGCCTCTAGTTAGGCTAAAGTAAGGTGATAACAGTAGTAAGCAGCCTCTAGTTAGGCTAAGGTAAGGTGATAACAGTAGTAAGAAGCCTCTAGTTGGGCTAAAGTAAGGTGATAACAGTAGTAAGAAGCCTCTAGTTGGGCTAAAGTAAGGTGATAACAGTAGTAAGAAGCCTCTAGTTAGGCTAAAGTAAGGTGATAACAGTAGTAAGCAGCCTCTAGTTAGGCTAAAGTAAGGTGATAACAGTAGTAAGCAGCCTCTAGTTGGGCTAAAGTAAGGTGATAACAGTAGTAAGCAGCCTCTAGTTGGGCTAAAGTAAGGTGATAACAGTAGTAAGCAGCCTCTAGTTAGGCTAAGGTAAGGTGATAACAGTAGTAAGAAGCCTCTAGTTGGGCTAAAGTAAGGTGATAACAGTAGTAAGAAGCCTCTAGTTGGGCTAAAGTAAGGTGATAACAGTAGTAAGAAGCCTCTAGTTGGGCTAAAGTAAGGTGATAACAGTAGTAAGATGCCTCTAGTTGGGCTAAAGTAAGGTGATAACAGTAGTAAGCAGCCTCTAGTTGGGCTAAAGTAAGGTGATAACAGTAGTAAGAAGCCTCTAGTTAGGCTAAAGTAAGGTGATAACAGTAGTAAGAAGCCTCTAGTTGGGCTAAAGTAAGGTGATAACAGTAGTAAGCAGCCTCTAGTTAGGCTAAAGTAAGGTGATAACAGTAGTAAGCAGCCTCTAGTTAGGCTAAAGTAAGGTGATAACAGTAGTAAGAAGCCTCTAGTTGGGCTAAAGTAAGGTGATAACAGTAGTAAGAAGCCTCTAGTTGGGCTAAAGTAAGGTGATAACAGTAGTAAGAAGCCTCTAGTTGGGCTAAAGTAAGGTGATAACAGTAGTAAGCAGCCTCTAGTTGGGCTAAAGTAAGGTGATAACAGTAGTAAGCAGCCTCTAGTTAGGCTAAAGTAAGGTGATAACAGTAGTAAGAAGCCTCTAGTTGGGCTAAAGTAAGGTGATAACAGTAGTAAGCAGCCTCTAGTTAGGCTAAGGTAAGGTGATAACAGTAGTAAAAAGCCTCTAGTTAGGCTAAAGTAAGGGGATAACAGTAGTAAGAAGCCTCTAGTTGGGCTAAGGTAAGGTGATAACAGTAGTAAGAAGCCTCTAGTTAGGCTAAAGTAAGGTGATAACAGTAGTAAGCAGCCTCTAGTTAGGCTAAAGTAAGGTGATAACAGTAGTAAGAAGCCTCTAGTTAGGCTAAAGTAAGGTGATAACAGTAGTAAGCAGCCTCTAGTTGGGCTAAAGTAAGGTGATAACAGTAGTAAGAAGCCTCTAGTTGGGCTAAAGTAAGGTGATAACAGTAGTAAGAAGCATCTAGTTAGGCTAAAGTAAGGTGATAACAGTAGTAATAAGCCTCTAGTTAGGCTAAAGTAAGGTGATAACAGTAGTAAGACGCCTCTAGTTAGGCTAAAGTAAGGTGATAACAGTAGTAAGAAGCCTCTAGTTAGGCTAAAGTAAGGTGATAACAGTAGTAAGAAGCCTCTAGTTGGGCTAAAGTAAGGTGATAACAGTAGTAAGCAGCCTCTAGTTAGGCTAAAGTAAGGTGATAACAGTAGTAAGAAGCCTCTAGTTGGGCTAAAGTAAGGTGATAACAGTAGTAAGAAGCCTCTAGTTGGGCTAAAGTAAGGTGATAACAGTAGTAAGAAGCCTCTAGTTGGGCTAAAGTAAGGTGATAACAGTAGTAAGAAGCCTCTAGTTAGGCTAAAGTAAGGTAATAACAGTAGTAAGCAGCCTCTAGTTGGGCTAAAGTAAGGTGATAACAGTAGTAAGAAGCCTCTAGTTGGGCTAAAGTAAGGTGATAACAGTAGTAAGCAGCCTCTAGTTAGGCTAAAGTAAGGTGATAACAGTAGTAAGAAGCCTCTAGTTGGGCTAAAGTAAGGTGATAACAGTAGTAAGCAGCCTCTAGTTAGGCTAAAGTAAGGTGATAACAGTAGTAAGAAGCCTCTAGTTGGGCTAAAGTAAGGTGATAACAGTAGTAAGAAGCCTCTAGTTGGGCTAAAGTAAGGTGATAACAGTAGTAAGAAGCCTCTAGTTAGGCTAAAGTAAGGTGATAACAGTAGTAAGCAGCCTCTAGTTAGGCTAAAGTAAGGTGATAACAGTAGTAAGCAGCCTCTAGTTGGGCTAAAGTAAGGTGATAACAGTAGTAAGCAGCCTCTAGTTGGGCTAAAGTAAGGTGATAACAGTAGTAAGCAGCCTCTAGTTAGGCTAAGGTAAGGTGATAACAGTAGTAAGAAGCCTCTAGTTGGGCTAAAGTAAGGTGATAACAGTAGTAAGAAGCCTCTAGTTGGGCTAAAGTAAGGTGATAACAGTAGTAAGAAGCCTCTAGTTGGGCTAAAGTAAGGTGATAACAGTAGTAAGAAGCCTCTAGTTGGGCTAAAGTAAGGTGATAACAGTAGTAAGCAGCCTCTAGTTAGGCTAAAGTAAGGTGATAACAGTAGTAAGAAGCCTCTAGTTAGGCTAAAGTAAGGTGATAACAGTAGTAAGAAGCCTCTAGTTGGGCTAAAGTAAGGTGATAACAGTAGTAAGCAGCCTCTAGTTAGGCTAAAGTAAGGTGATAACAGTAGTAAGCAGCCTCTAGTTAGGCTAAAGTAAGGTGATAACAGTAGTAAGAAGCCTCTAGTTGGGCTAAAGTAAGGTGATAACAGTAGTAAGAAGCCTCTAGTTGGGCTAAAGTAAGGTGATAACAGTAGTAAGAAGCCTCTAGTTGGGCTAAAGTAATGTGATAACAGTAGTAAGCAGCCTCTAGTTGGGCTAAAGTAAGGTGATAACAGTAGTAAGCAGCCTCTAGTTAGGCTAAAGTAAGGTGATAACAGTAGTAAGAAGCCTCTAGTTGGGCTAAAGTAAGGTGATAACAGTAGTAAGCAGCCTCTAGTTAGGCTAAAGTAAGGTGATAACAGTAGTAAGCAGCCTCTAGTTAGGCTAAAGTAAGGTGATAACAGTAGTAAGCAGCCTCTAGTTAGGCTAAAGTAAGGTGATAACAGTAGTAAGAAGCCTCTAGTTGGGCTAAAGTAAGGTGATAACAGTAGTAAGCAGCCTCTAGTTAGGCTAAAGTAAGGTGATAACAGTAGTAAGAAGCCTCTAGTTGGGCTAAAGTAAGGTGATAACAGTAGTAAGAAGCCTCTAGTTGGGCTAAAGTAAGGTGATAACAGTAGTAAGAAGCCTCTAGTTAGGCTAAAGTAAGGTGATAACAGTAGTAAGCAGCCTCTAGTTAGGCTAAAGTAAGGTGATAACAGTAGTAAGCAGCCTCTAGTTGGGCTAAAGTAAGGTGATAACAGTAGTAAGCAGCCTCTAGTTGGGCTAAAGTAAGGTGATAACACTAGTAAGAAGCCTCTAGTTGGGCTAACGTAAGGTGATAACAGTAGTAAGCAGCCTCTAGTTAGGCTAAGGTAAGGTGATAACAGTAGTAAGAAGCCTCTAGTTGGGCTAAGGTAAGGTGATAACAGTAGTAAGCAGCCTCTAGTTAGGCTAAGGTAAGGTGATAACAGTAGTAAGAAGCCTCTAGTTAGGCTAAAGTAAGGTGATAACAGTAGTAAGCAGCCTCTAGTTGGGCTAAAGTAAGGTGATAACAGTAGTAAGAAGCCTCTAGTTGGGCTAAAGTAAGGTGATAACAGTAGTAAGCAGCCTCTAGTTGGGCTAAAGTAAGGTGATAACAGTAGTAAGAAGCCTCTAGTTGGGCTAAAGTAAGGTGATAACAGTAGTAAGCAGCCTCTAGTTAGGCTAAAGTAAGGTGATAACAGTAGTAAGAAGCCTCTAGTTAGGCTAAAGTAAGGTGATAACAGTAGTAAGAAGCCTCTAGTTGGGCTAAAGTAAGGTGATAACAGTAGTAATAAGCCTCTAGTTAGGCTAAAGTAAGGTGATAACAGTAGTAATAAGCCTCTAGTTAGGCTAAAGTAAGGTGATAACAGTAGTAAGAAGCCTCTAGTTAGGCTAAAGTAAGGTGATAACAGTAGTAAGAAGCCTCTAGTTAGGCTAAAGTAAGGTGATAACAGTAGTAAGAAGCCTCTAGTTGGGCTAAAGTAAGGTGATAACAGTAGTAAGCAGCCTCTAGTTAGGCTAAAGTAAGGTGATAACAGTAGTAAGAAGCCTCTAGTTGGGCTAAAGTAAGGTGATAACAGTAGTAAGAAGCCTCTAGTTAGGCTAAAGTAAGGTGATAACAGTAGTAAGCAGCCTCTAGTTAGGCTAAGGTAAGGTGATAACAGTAGTAAGAAGCCTCTAGTTGGGCTAAAGTAAGGTGATAACAGTAGTAAGAAGCCTCTAGTTGGGCTAAAGTAAGGTGATAACAGTAGTAAGAAGCCTCTAGTTAGGCTAAAGTAAGGTGATAACAGTAGTAAGCAGCCTCTAGTTAGGCTAAAGTAAGGTGATAACAGTAGTAAGCAGCCTCTAGTTGGGCTAAAGTAAGGTGATAACAGTAGTAAGCAGCCTCTAGTTGGGCTAAAGTAAGGTGATAACAGTAGTAAGCAGCCTCTAGTTAGGCTAAGGTAAGGTGATAACAGTAGTAAGAAGCCTCTAGTTGGGCTAAAGTAAGGTGATAACAGTAGTAAGAAGCCTCTAGTTGGGCTAAAGTAAGGTGATAACAGTAGTAAGAAGCCTCTAGTTGGGCTAAAGTAAGGTGATAACAGTAGTAAGAAGCCTCTAGTTGGGCTAAAGTAAGGTGATAACAGTAGTAAGCAGCCTCTAGTTGGGCTAAAGTAAGGTGATAACAGTAGTAAGAAGCCTCTAGTTAGGCTAAAGTAAGGTGATAACAGTAGTAAGAAGCCTCTAGTTGGGCTAAAGTAAGGTGATAACAGTAGTAAGCAGCCTCTAGTTAGGCTAAAGTAAGGTGATAACAGTAGTAAGCAGCCTCTAGTTAGGCTAAAGTAAGGTGATAACAGTAGTAAGAAGCCTCTAGTTGGGCTAAAGTAAGGTGATAACAGTAGTAAGAAGCCTCTAGTTGGGCTAAAGTAAGGTGATAACAGTAGTAAGAAGCCTCTAGTTGGGCTAAAGTAAGGTGATAACAGTAGTAAGCAGCCTCTAGTTGGGCTAAAGTAAGGTGATAACAGTAGTAAGCAGCCTCTAGTTAGGCTA
Organism: Notolepis coatsorum; assembly: GCF_963971535.1. Classification (NCBI taxonomy): domain Eukaryota; kingdom Metazoa; phylum Chordata; class Actinopteri; order Aulopiformes; family Paralepididae; genus Notolepis; species Notolepis coatsorum. The sequence goes on from NW_028171777.1 coordinate 145,491, forward strand.
AAGTAAGGTGATAACAGTAGTAAGAAGCCTCTAGTTGGGCTAAAGTAAGGTGATAACAGTAGTAAGCAGCCTCTAGTTAGGCTAAAGTAAGGTGATAACAGTAGTAAGCAGCCTCTAGTTAGGCTAAAGTAAGGTGATAACAGTAGTAAGCAGCCTCTAGTTAGGCTAAAGTAAGGTGATAACAGTAGTAAGAAGCCTCTAGTTGGGCTAAAGTAAGGTGATAACAGTAGTAAGCAGCCTCTAGTTAGGCTAAAGTAAGGTGATAACAGTAGTAAGAAGCCTCTAGTTGGGCTAAAGTAAGGTGATAACAGTAGTAAGAAGCCTCTAGTTGGGCTAAAGTAAGGTGATAACAGTAGTAAGAAGCCTCTAGTTAGGCTAAAGTAAGGTGATAACAGTAGTAAGCAGCCTCTAGTTAGGCTAAAGTAAGGTGATAACAGTAGTAAGCAGCCTCTAGTTGGGCTAAAGTAAGGTGATAACAGTAGTAAGCAGCCTCTAGTTGGGCTAAAGTAAGGTGATAACACTAGTAAGAAGCCTCTAGTTGGGCTAACGTAAGGTGATAACAGTAGTAAGCAGCCTCTAGTTAGGCTAAGGTAAGGTGATAACAGTAGTAAGAAGCCTCTAGTTGGGCTAAGGTAAGGTGATAACAGTAGTAAGCAGCCTCTAGTTAGGCTAAGGTAAGGTGATAACAGTAGTAAGAAGCCTCTAGTTAGGCTAAAGTAAGGTGATAACAGTAGTAAGCAGCCTCTAGTTGGGCTAAAGTAAGGTGATAACAGTAGTAAGCAGCCTCTAGTTGGGCTAAAGTAAGGTGATAACAGTAGTAAGCAGCCTCTAGTTGGGCTAAAGTAAGGTGATAACAGTAGTAAGCAGCCTCTAGTTAGGCTAAGGTAAGGTGATAACAGTAGTAAGAAGCCTCTAGTTGGGCTAAAGTAAGGTGATAACAGTAGTAAGAAGCCTCTAGTTGGGCTAAAGTAAGGTGATAACAGTAGTAAGAAGCCTCTAGTTGGGCTAAAGTAAGGTGATAACAGTAGTAAGAAGCCTCTAGTTGGGCTAAAGTAAGGTGATAACAGTAGTAAGCAGCCTCTAGTTGGGCTAAAGTAAGGTGATAACAGTAGTAAGAAGCCTCTAGTTAGGCTAAAGTAAGGTGATAACAGTAGTAAGAAGCCTCTAGTTGGGCTAAAGTAAGGTGATAACAGTAGTAAGAAGCCTCTAGTTGGGCTAAAGTAAGGTGATAACAGTAGTAAGAAGCCTCTAGTTGGGCTAAAGTAAGGTGATAACAGTAGTAAGAAGCCTCTAGTTAGGCTAAAGTAAGGTGATAACAGTAGTAAGCAGCCTCTAGTTAGGCTAAAGTAAGGTGATAACAGTAGTAAGCAGCCTCTAGTTGGGCTAAAGTAAGGTGATAACAGTAGTAAGCAGCCTCTAGTTGGGCTAAAGTAAGGTGATAACACTAGTAAGAAGCCTCTAGTTGGGCTAACGTAAGGTGATAACAGTAGTAAGCAGCCTCTAGTTAGGCTAAGGTAAGGTGATAACAGTAGTAAGAAGCCTCTAGTTGGGCTAAGGTAAGGTGATAACAGTAGTAAGCAGCCTCTAGTTAGGCTAAGGTAAGGTGATAACAGTAGTAAGAAGCCTCTAGTTAGGCTAAAGTAAGGTGATAACAGTAGTAAGCAGCCTCTAGTTGGGCTAAAGTAAGGTGATAACAGTAGTAAGAAGCCTCTAGTTGGGCTAAAGTAAGGTGATAACAGTAGTAAGCAGCCTCTAGTTGGGCTAAAGTAAGGTGATAACAGTAGTAAGAAGCCTCTAGTTGGGCTAAAGTAAGGTGATAACAGTAGTAAGCAGCCTCTAGTTAGGCTAAAGTAAGGTGATAACAGTAGTAAGAAGCCTCTAGTTAGGCTAAAGTAAGGTGATAACAGTAGTAAGAAGCCTCTAGTTGGGCTAAAGTAAGGTGATAACAGTAGTAATAAGCCTCTAGTTAGGCTAAAGTAAGGTGATAACAGTAGTAATAAGCCTCTAGTTAGGCTAAAGTAAGGTGATAACAGTAGTAAGAAGCCTCTAGTTAGGCTAAAGTAAGGTGATAACAGTAGTAAGAAGCCTCTAGTTAGGCTAAAGTAAGGTGATAACAGTAGTAAGAAGCCTCTAGTTGGGCTAAAGTAAGGTGATAACAGTAGTAAGCAGCCTCTAGTTAGGCTAAAGTAAGGTGATAACAGTAGTAAGAAGCCTCTAGTTGGGCTAAAGTAAGGTGATAACAGTAGTAAGAAGCCTCTAGTTAGGCTAAAGTAAGGTGATAACAGTAGTAAGCAGCCTCTAGTTAGGCTAAGGTAAGGTGATAACAGTAGTAAGAAGCCTCTAGTTGGGCTAAAGTAAGGTGATAACAGTAGTAAGAAGCCTCTAGTTGGGCTAAAGTAAGGTGATAACAGTAGTAAGAAGCCTCTAGTTAGGCTAAAGTAAGGTGATAACAGTAGTAAGCAGCCTCTAGTTAGGCTAAAGTAAGGTGATAACAGTAGTAAGCAGCCTCTAGTTGGGCTAAAGTAAGGTGATAACAGTAGTAAGCAGCCTCTAGTTGGGCTAAAGTAAGGTGATAACAGTAGTAAGCAGCCTCTAGTTAGGCTAAGGTAAGGTGATAACAGTAGTAAGAAGCCTCTAGTTGGGCTAAAGTAAGGTGATAACAGTAGTAAGAAGCCTCTAGTTGGGCTAAAGTAAGGTGATAACAGTAGTAAGAAGCCTCTAGTTGGGCTAAAGTAAGGTGATAACAGTAGTAAGAAGCCTCTAGTTGGGCTAAAGTAAAGTGATAACAGTAGTAAGCAGCCTCTAGTTGGGCTAAAGTAAGGTGATAACAGTAGTAAGAAGCCTCTAGTTAGGCTAAAGTAAGGTGATAACAGTAGTAAGAAGCCTCTAGTTGGGCTAAAGTAAGGTGATAACAGTAGTAAGCAGCCTCTAGTTAGGCTAAAGTAAGGTGATAACAGTAGTAAGCAGCCTCTAGTTAGGCTAAAGTAAGGTGATAACAGTAGTAAGAAGCCTCTAGTTGGGCTAAAGTAAGGTGATAACAGTAGTAAGAAGCCTCTAGTTGGGCTAAAGTAAGGTGATAACAGTAGTAAGAAGCCTCTAGTTGGGCTAAAGTAAGGTGATAACAGTAGTAAGCAGCCTCTAGTTGGGCTAAAGTAAGGTGATAACAGTAGTAAGCAGCCTCTAGTTAGGCTAAAGTAAGGTGATAACAGTAGTAAGAAGCCTCTAGTTGGGCTAAAGTAAGGTGATAACAGTAGTAAGCAGCCTCTAGTTAGGCTAAAGTAAGGTGATAACAGTAGTAAGCAGCCTCTAGTTAGGCTAAAGTAAGGTGATAACAGTAGTAAGCAGCCTCTAGTTAGGCTAAAGTAAGGTGATAACAGTAGTAAGAAGCCTCTAGTTGGGCTAAAGTAAGGTGATAACAGTAGTAAGCAGCCTCTAGTTAGGCTAAAGTAAGGTGATAACAGTAGTAAGAAGCCTCTAGTTGGGCTAAAGTAAGGTGATAACAGTAGTAAGAAGCCTCTAGTTGGGCTAAAGTAAGGTGATAACAGTAGTAAGAAGCCTCTAGTTAGGCTAAAGTAAGGTGATAACAGTAGTAAGCAGCCTCTAGTTAGGCTAAAGTAAGGTGATAACAGTAGTAAGCAGCCTCTAGTTGGGCTAAAGTAATGTGATAACAGTAGTAAGCAGCCTCTAGTTGGGCTAAAGTAAGGTGATAACACTAGTAAGAAGCCTCTAGTTGGGCTAACGTAAGGTGATAACAGTAGTAAGCAGCCTCTAGTTAGGCTAAGGTAAGGTGATAACAGTAGTAAGAAGCCTCTAGTTGGGCTAAGGTAAGGTGATAACAGTAGTAAGCAGCCTCTAGTTAGGCTAAGGTAAGGTGATAACAGTAGTAAGAAGCCTCTAGTTAGGCTAAAGTAAGGTGATAACAGTAGTAAGCAGCCTCTAGTTGGGCTAAAGTAAGGTGATAACAGTAGTAAGAAGCCTCTAGTTGGGCTAAAGTAAGGTGATAACAGTAGTAAGCAGCCTCTAGTTGGGCTAAAGTAAGGTGATAACAGTAGTAAGAAGCCTCTAGTTGGGCTAAAGTAAGGTGATAACAGTAGTAAGAAGCCTCTAGTTAGGCTAAAGTAAGGTGATAACAGTAGTAAGCAGCCTCTAGTTAGGCTAAAGTAAGGTGATAACAGTAGTAAGAAGCCTCTAGTTAGGCTAAAGTAAGGTGATAACAGTAGTAAGAAGCCTCTAGTTGGGCTAAAGTAAGGTGATAACAGTAGTAATAAGCCTCTAGTTAGGCTAAAGTAAGGTGATAACAGTAGTAATAAGCCTCTAGTTAGGCTAAAGTAAGGTGATAACAGTAGTAAGAAGCCTCTAGTTAGGCTAAAGTAAGGTGATAACAGTAGTAAGAAGCCTCTAGTTAGGCTAAAGTAAGGTGATAACAGTAGTAAGAAGCCTCTAGTTGGGCTAAAGTAAGGTGATAACAGTAGTAAGCAGCCTCTAGTTAGGCTAAAGTAAGGTGATAACAGTAGTAAGAAGCCTCTAGTTGGGCTAAAGTAAGGTGATAACAGTAGTAAGCAGCCTCTAGTTAGGCTAAAGTAAGGTGATAACAGTAGTAAGAAGCCTCTAGTTGGGCTAAAGTAAGGTGATAACAGTAGTAAGAAGCCTCTAGTTAGGCTAAAGTAAGGTGATAACAGTAGTAAGAAGCCTCTAGTTGGGCTAAAGTAAGGTGATAACAGTAGTAAGAAGCCTCTAGTTGGGCTAAAGTAAGGTGATAACAGTAGTAAGCAGCCTCTAGTTGGGCTAAAGTAAGGTGATAACAGTAGTAAGCAGCCTCTAGTTAGGCTAAAGTAAGGTGATAACAGTAGTAAGAAGCCTCTAGTTGGGCTAAAGTAAGGTGATAACAGTAGTAAGCAGCCTCTAGTTAGGCTAAAGTAAGGTGATAACAGTAGTAAGCAGCCTCTAGTTAGGCTAAAGTAAGGTGATAACAGTAGTAAGAAGCCTCTAGTTGGGCTAAAGTAAGGTGATAACAGTAGTAAGCAGCCTCTAGTTAGGCTAAAGTAAGGTGATAACAGTAGTAAGAAGCCTCTAGTTGGGCTAAAGTAAGGTGATAACAGTAGTAAGAAGCCTCTAGTTGGGCTAAAGTAAGGTGATAACAGTAGTAAGAAGCCTCTAGTTAGGCTAAAGTAAGGTGATAACAGTAGTAAGCAGCCTCTAGTTAGGCTAAAGTAAGGTGATAACAGTAGTAAGCAGCCTCTAGTTGGGCTAAAGTAAGGTGATAACAGTAGTAAGCAGCCTCTAGTTGGGCTAAAGTAAGGTGATAACACTAGTAAGAAGCCTCTAGTTGGGCTAACGTAAGGTGATAACAGTAGTAAGCAGCCTCTAGTTAGGCTAAGGTAAGGTGATAACAGTAGTAAGAAGCCTCTAGTTGGGCTAAGGTAAGGTGATAACAGTAGTAAGCAGCCTCTAGTTAGGCTAAGGTAAGGTGATAACAGTAGTAAGAAGCCTCTAGTTAGGCTAAAGTAAGGTGATAACAGTAGTAAGCAGCCTCTAGTTGGGCTAAAGTAAGGTGATAACAGTAGTAAGAAGCCTCTAGTTGGGCTAAAGTAAGGTGATAACAGTAGTAAGCAGCCTCTAGTTGGGCTAAAGTAAGGTGATAACAGTAGTAAGAAGCCTCTAGTTGGGCTAAAGTAAGGTGATAACAGTAGTAAGCAGCCTCTAGTTAGGCTAAAGTAAGGTGATAACAGTAGTAAGAAGCCTCTAGTTAGGCTAAAGTAAGGTGATAACAGTAGTAAGAAGCCTCTAGTTGGGCTAAAGTAAGGTGATAACAGTAGTAATAAGCCTCTAGTTAGGCTAAAGTAAGGTGATAACAGTAGTAATAAGCCTCTAGTTAGGCTAAAGTAAGGTGATAACAGTAGTAAGAAGCCTCTAGTTAGGCTAAAGTAAGGTGATAACAGTAGTAAGAAGCCTCTAGTTAGGCTAAAGTAAGGTGATAACAGTAGTAAGAAGCCTCTAGTTGGGCTAAAGTAAGGTGATAACAGTAGTAAGCAGCCTCTAGTTAGGCTAAAGTAAGGTGATAACAGTAGTAAGAAGCCTCTAGTTGGGCTAAAGTAAGGTGATAACAGTAGTAAGAAGCCTCTAGTTAGGCTAAAGTAAGGTGATAACAGTAGTAAGCAGCCTCTAGTTAGGCTAAGGTAAGGTGATAACAGTAGTAAGAAGCCTCTAGTTGGGCTAAAGTAAGGTGATAACAGTAGTAAGAAGCCTCTAGTTGGGCTAAAGTAAGGTGATAACAGTAGTAAGAAGCCTCTAGTTAGGCTAAAGTAAGGTGATAACAGTAGTAAGCAGCCTCTAGTTAGGCTAAAGTAAGGTGATAACAGTAGTAAGCAGCCTCTAGTTGGGCTAAAGTAAGGTGATAACAGTAGTAAGCAGCCTCTAGTTGGGCTAAAGTAAGGTGATAACAGTAGTAAGCAGCCTCTAGTTAGGCTAAGGTAAGGTGATAACAGTAGTAAGAAGCCTCTAGTTGGGCTAAAGTAAGGTGATAACAGTAGTAAGAAGCCTCTAGTTGGGCTAAAGTAAGGTGATAACAGTAGTAAGAAGCCTCTAGTTGGGCTAAAGTAAGGTGATAACAGTAGTAAGAAGCCTCTAGTTGGGCTAAAGTAAGGTGATAACAGTAGTAAGCAGCCTCTAGTTGGGCTAAAGTAAGGTGATAACAGTAGTAAGAAGCCTCTAGTTAGGCTAAAGTAAGGTGATAACAGTAGTAAGAAGCCTCTAGTTGGGCTAAAGTAAGGTGATAACAGTAGTAAGCAGCCTCTAGTTAGGCTAAAGTAAGGTGATAACAGTAGTAAGCAGCCTCTAGTTAGGCTAAAGTAAGGTGATAACAGTAGTAAGAAGCCTCTAGTTGGGCTAAAGTAAGGTGATAACAGTAGTAAGAAGCCTCTAGTTGGGCTAAAGTAAGGTGATAACAGTAGTAAGAAGCCTCTAGTTGGGCTAAAGTAAGGTGATAACAGTAGTAAGCAGCCTCTAGTTGGGCTAAAGTAAGGTGATAACAGTAGTAAGCAGCCTCTAGTTAGGCTAAAGTAAGGTGATAACAGTAGTAAGAAGCCTCTAGTTGGGCTAAAGTAAGGTGATAACAGTAGTAAGCAGCCTCTAGTTAGGCTAAAGTAAGGTGATAACAGTAGTAAGCAGCCTCTAGTTAGGCTAAAGTAAGGTGATAACAGTAGTAAGCAGCCTCTAGTTAGGCTAAAGTAAGGTGATAACAGTAGTAAGAAGCCTCTAGTTGGGCTAAAGTAAGGTGATAACAGTAGTAAGCAGCCTCTAGTTAGGCTAAAGTAAGGTGATAACAGTAGTAAGAAGCCTCTAGTTGGGCTAAAGTAAGGTGATAACAGTAGTAAGAAGCCTCTAGTTGGGCTAAAGTAAGGTGATAACAGTAGTAAGAAGCCTCTAGTTAGGCTAAAGTAAGGTGATAACAGTAGTAAGCAGCCTCTAGTTAGGCTAAAGTAAGGTGATAACAGTAGTAAGCAGCCTCTAGTTGGGCTAAAGTAAGGTGATAACAGTAGTAAGCAGCCTCTAGTTGGGCTAAAGTAAGGTGATAACACTAGTAAGAAGCCTCTAGTTGGGCTAACGTAAGGTGATAACAGTAGTAAGCAGCCTCTAGTTAGGCTAAGGTAAGGTGATAACAGTAGTAAGAAGCCTCTAGTTGGGCTAAGGTAAGGTGATAACAGTAGTAAGCAGCCTCTAGTTAGGCTAAGGTAAGGTGATAACAGTAGTAAGAAGCCTCTAGTTAGGCTAAAGTAAGGTGATAACAGTAGTAAGCAGCCTCTAGTTGGGCTAAAGTAAGGTGATAACAGTAGTAAGCAGCCTCTAGTTGGGCTAAAGTAAGGTGATAACAGTAGTAAGCAGCCTCTAGTTGGGCTAAAGTAAGGTGATAACAGTAGTAAGCAGCCTCTAGTTAGGCTAAGGTAAGGTGATAACAGTAGTAAGAAGCCTCTAGTTGGGCTAAAGTAAGGTGATAACAGTAGTAAGAAGCCTCTAGTTGGGCTAAAGTAAGGTGATAACAGTAGTAAGAAGCCTCTAGTTGGGCTAAAGTAAGGTGATAACAGTAGTAAGAAGCCTCTAGTTGGGCTAAAGTAAGGTGATAACAGTAGTAAGCAGCCTCTAGTTGGGCTAAAGTAAGGTGATAACAGTAGTAAGAAGCCTCTAGTTAGGCTAAAGTAAGGTGATAACAGTAGTAAGAAGCCTCTAGTTGGGCTAAAGTAAGGTGATAACAGTAGTAAGAAGCCTCTAGTTGGGCTAAAGTAAGGTGATAACAGTAGTAAGAAGCCTCTAGTTAGGCTAAAGTAAGGTGATAACAGTAGTAAGCAGCCTCTAGTTAGGCTAAAGTAAGGTGATAACAGTAGTAAGCAGCCTCTAGTTGGGCTAAAGTAAGGTGATAACAGTAGTAAGCAGCCTCTAGTTGGGCTAAAGTAAGGTGATAACACTAGTAAGAAGCCTCTAGTTGGGCTAACGTAAGGTGATAACAGTAGTAAGCAGCCTCTAGTTAGGCTAAGGTAAGGTGATAACAGTAGTAAGAAGCCTCTAGTTGGGCTAATGTAAGGTGATAACAGTAGTAAGCAGCCTCTAGTTAGGCTAAGGTAAGGTGATAACAGTAGTAAGAAGCCTCTAGTTAGGCTAAAGTAAGGTGATAACAGTAGTAAGCAGCCTCTAGTTGGGCTAAAGTAAGGTGATAACAGTAGTAAGAAGCCTCTAGTTGGGCTAAAGTAAGGTGATAACAGTAGTAAGCAGCCTCTAGTTGGGCTAAAGTAAGGTGATAACAGTAGTAAGAAGCCTCTAGTTGGGCTAAAGTAAGGTGATAACAGTAGTAAGCAGCCTCTAGTTAGGCTAAAGTAAGGTGATAACAGTAGTAAGAAGCCTCTAGTTAGGCTAAAGTAAGGTGATAACAGTAGTAAGAAGCCTCTAGTTGGGCTAAAGTAAGGTGATAACAGTAGTAATAAGCCTCTAGTTAGGCTAAAGTAAGGTGATAACAGTAGTAATAAGCCTCTAGTTAGGCTAAAGTAAGGTGATAACAGTAGTAAGAAGCCTCTAGTTAGGCTAAAGTAAGGTGATAACAGTAGTAAGAAGCCTCTAGTTAGGCTAAAGTAAGGTGATAACAGTAGTAAGAAGCCTCTAGTTGGGCTAAAGTAAGGTGATAACAGTAGTAAGCAGCCTCTAGTTAGGCTAAAGTAAGGTGATAACAGTAGTAAGAAGCCTCTAGTTGGGCTAAAGTAAGGTGATAACAGTAGTAAGAAGCCTCTAGTTAGTCTAAAGTAAGGTGATAACAGTAGTAAGCAGCCTCTAGTTAGGCTAAGGTAAGGTGATAACAGTAGTAAGAAGCCTCTAGTTGGGCTAAAGTAAGGTGATAACAGTAGTAAGAAGCCTCTAGTTGGGCTAAAGTAAGGTGATAACAGTAGTAAGAAGCCTCTAGTTAGGCTAAAGTAAGGTGATAACAGTAGTAAGCAGCCTCTAGTTAGGCTAAAGTAAGGTGATAACAGTAGTAAGCAGCCTCTAGTTGGGCTAAAGTAAGGTGATAACAGTAGTAAGCAGCCTCTAGTTGGGCTAAAGTAAGGTGATAACAGTAGTAAGCAGCCTCTAGTTAGGCTAAGGTAAGGTGATAACAGTAGTAAGAAGCCTCTAGTTGGGCTAAAGTAAGGTGATAACAGTAGTAAGAAGCCTCTAGTTGGGCTAAAGTAAGGTGATAACAGTAGTAAGAAGCCTCTAGTTGGGCTAAAGTAAGGTGATAACAGTAGTAAGAAGCCTCTAGTTGGGCTAAAGTAAGGTGATAACAGTAGTAAGCAGCCTCTAGTTGGGCTAAAGTAAGGTGATAACAGTAGTAAGAAGCCTCTAGTTAGGCTAAAGTAAGGTGATAACAGTAGTAAGAAGCCTCTAGTTGGGCTAAAGTAAGGTGATAACAGTAGTAAGCAGCCTCTAGTTAGGCTAAAGTAAGGTGATAACAGTAGTAAGCAGCCTCTAGTTAGGCTAAAGTAAGGTGATAACAGTAGTAAGAAGCCTCTAGTTGGGCTAAAGTAAGGTGATAACAGTAGTAAGAAGCCTCTAGTTGGGCTAAAGTAAGGTGATAACAGTAGTAAGAAGCCTCTAGTTGGGCTAAAGTAAGGTGATAACAGTAGTAAGCAGCCTCTAGTTGGGCTAAAGTAAGGTGATAACAGTAGTAAGCAGCCTCTAGTTAGGCTAAAGTAAGGTGATAACAGTAGTAAGAAGCCTCTAGTTGGGCTAAAGTAAGGTGATAACAGTAGTAAGCAGCCTCTAGTTAGGCTAAAGTAAGGTGATAACAGTAGTAAGCAGCCTCTAGTTAGGCTAAAGTAAGGTGATAACAGTAGTAAGCAGCCTCTAGTTAGGCTAAAGTAAGGTGATAACAGTAGTAAGAAGCCTCTAGTTGGGCTAAAGTAAGGTGATAACAGTAGTAAGCAGCCTCTAGTTAGGCTAAAGTAAGGTGATAACAGTAGTAAGAAGCCTCTAGTTGGGCTAAAGTAAGGTGATAACAGTAGTAAGAAGCCTCTAGTTGGGCTAAAGTAAGGTGATAACAGTAGTAAGAAGCCTCTAGTTAGGCTAAAGTAAGGTGATAACAGTAGTAAGCAGCCTCTAGTTAGGCTAAAGTAAGGTGATAACAGTAGTAAGCAGCCTCTAGTTGGGCTAAAGTAAGGTGATAACAGTAGTAAGCAGCCTCTAGTTGGGCTAAAGTAAGGTGATAACACTAGTAAGAAGCCTCTAGTTGGGCTAACGTAAGGTGATAACAGTAGTAAGCAGCCTCTAGTTAGGCTAAGGTAAGGTGATAACAGTAGTAAGAAGCCTCTAGTTGGGCTAAGGTAAGGTGATAACAGTAGTAAGCAGCCTCTAGTTAGGCTAAGGTAAGGTGATAACAGTAGTAAGAAGCCTCTAGTTAGGCTAAAGTAAGGTGATAACAGTAGTAAGCAGCCTCTAGTTGGGCTAAAGTAAGGTGATAACAGTAGTAAGAAGCCTCTAGTTGGGCTAAAGTAAGGTGATAACAGTAGTAAGCAGCCTCTAGTTGGGCTAAAGTAAGGTGATAACAGTAGTAAGAAGCCTCTAGTTGGGCTAAAGTAAGGTGATAACAGTAGTAAGAAGCCTCTAGTTAGGCTAAAGTAAGGTGATAACAGTAGTAAGCAGCCTCTAGTTAGGCTAAAGTAAGGTGATAACAGTAGTAAGAAGCCTCTAGTTAGGCTAAAGTAAGGTGATAACAGTAGTAAGAAGCCTCTAGTTGGGCTAAAGTAAGGTGATAACAGTAGTAATAAGCCTCTAGTTAGGCTAAAGTAAGGTGATAACAGTAGTAATAAGCCTCTAGTTAGGCTAAAGTAAGGTGATAACAGTAGTAAGAAGCCTCTAGTTAGGCTAAAGTAAGGTGATAACAGTAGTAAGAAGCCTCTAGTTAGGCTAAAGTAAGGTGATAACAGTAGTAAGAAGCCTCTAGTTGGGCTAAGGTAAGGTGATAACAGTAGTAAGAAGCCTCTAGTTGGGCTAAGGTAAGGTGATAACAGTAGTAAGCAGCCTCTAGTTAGGCTAAGGTAAGGTGATAACAGTAGTAAGAAGCCTCTAGTTAGGCTAAAGTAAGGTGATAACAGTAGTAAGCAGCCTCTAGTTGGGCTAAAGTAAGGTGATAACAGTAGTAAGAAGCCTCTAGTTGGGCTAAAGTAAGGTGATAACAGTAGTAAGCAGCCTCTAGTTGGGCTAAAGTAAGGTGATAACAGTAGTAAGAAGCCTCTAGTTGGGCTAAAGTAAGGTGATAACAGTAGTAAGAAGCCTCTAGTTAGGCTAAAGTAAGGTGATAACAGTAGTAAGCAGCCTCTAGTTAGGCTAAAGTAAGGTGATAACAGTAGTAAGAAGCCTCTAGTTAGGCTAAAGTAAGGTGATAACAGTAGTAAGAAGCCTCTAGTTGGGCTAAAGTAAGGTGATAACAGTAGTAATAAGCCTCTAGTTAGGCTAAAGTAAGGTGATAACAGTAGTAATAAGCCTCTAGTTAGGCTAAAGTAAGGTGATAACAGTAGTAAGAAGCCTCTAGTTAGGCTAAAGTAAGGTGATAACAGTAGTAAGAAGCCTCTAGTTAGGCTAAAGTAAGGTGATAACAGTAGTAAGAAGCCTCTAGTTGGGCTAAAGTAAGGTGATAACAGTAGTAAGCAGCCTCTAGTTAGGCTAAAGTAAGGTGATAACAGTAGTAAGAAGCCTCTAGTTGGGCTAAAGTAAGGTGATAACAGTAGTAAGAAGCCTCTAGTTAGGCTAAAGTAAGGTGATAACAGTAGTAAGCAGCCTCTAGTTAGGCTAAGGTAAGGTGATAACAGTAGTAAGAAGCCTCTAGTTGGGCTAAAGTAAGGTGATAACAGTAGTAAGCAGCCTCTAGTTGGGCTAAAGTAAGGTGATAACAGTAGTAAGAAGCCTCTAGTTGGGCTAAAGTAAGGTGATAACAGTAGTAAGCAGCCTCTAGTTGGGCTAAAGTAAGGTGATAACAGTAGTAAGCAGCCTCTAGTTAGGCTAAAGTAAGGTGATAACAGTAGTAAGCAGCCTCTAGTTAGGCTAAGGTAAGGTGATAACAGTAGTAAGAAGCCTCTAGTTAGGCTAAAGTAAGGGGATAACAGTAGTAAGAAGCCTCTAGTTGGGCTAAGGTAAGGTGATAACAGTAGTAAGAAGCCTCTAGTTAGGCTAAAGTAAGGTGATAACAGTAGTAAGCAGCCTCTAGTTGGGCTAAAGTAAGGTGATAACAGTAGTAAGAAGCCTCTAGTTGGGCTAAAGTAAGGTGATAACAGTAGTAAGAAGCCTCTAGTTGGGCTAAAGTAAGGTGATAACAGTAGTAAGAAGCCTCTAGTTGGGCTAAAGTAAGGTGATAACAGTAGTAAGAAGCCTCTAGTTAGGCTAAAGTAAGGTGATAACAGTAGTAAGCAGCCTCTAGTTAGGCTAAAGTAAGGTGATGACAGTAGTAAGAAGCCTCTAGTTAGGCTAAAGTAAGGTGATAACAGTAGTAAGAAGCCTCTAGTTAGGCTAAAGTAAGGTGATAACAGTAGTAAGCAGCCTCTAGTTGGGCTAAAGTAAGGTGATAACAGTAGTAAGAAGCCTCTAGTTGGGCTAAAGTAAGGTGATAACAGTAGTAAGAAGCCTCTAGTTAGGCTAAAGTAAGGTGATAACAGTAGTAAGCAGCCTCTAGTTAGGCTAAAGTAAGGTGATAACAGTAGTAAGCAGCCTCTAGTTAGGCTAAAGTAAGGTGATAACAGTAGTAAGCAGCCTCTAGTTGGGCTAAAGTAAGGTGATAACAGTAGTAAGCAGCCTCTAGTTGGGCTAAAGTAAGGTGATAACAGTAGTAAGAAGCCTCTAGTTGGGCTAAAGTAAAGTGATAACAGTAGTAAGCAGCCTCTAGTTAGGCTAAGGTAAGGTGATAACAGTAGTAAGAAGCCTCTAGTTGGGCTAAAGTAAGGTGATAACAGTAGTAAGAAGCCTCTAGTTGGGCTAAAGTAAGGTGATAACAGTAGTAAGAAGCCTCTAGTTGGGCTAAAGTAAGGTGATAACAGTAGTAAGAAGCCTCTAGTTGGGCTAAAGTAAGGTGATAACAGTAGTAAGCAGCCTCTAGTTGGGCTAAAGTAAGGTGATAACAGTAGTAAGAAGCCTCTAGTTAGGCTAAAGTAAGGTGATAACAGTAGTAAGAAGCCTCTAGTTGGGCTAAAGTAAGGTGATAACAGTAGTAAGCAGCCTCTAGTTAGGCTAAAGTAAGGTGATAACAGTAGTAAGCAGCCTCTAGTTAGGCTACAGTAAGGTGATAACAGTAGTAAGAAGCCTCTAGTTGGGCTAAAGTAAGGTGATAACAGTAGTAAGAAGCCTCTAGTTGGGCTAAAGTAAGGTGATAACAGTAGTAAGAAGCCTCTAGTTGGGCTAAAGTAAGGTGATAACAGTAGTAAGCAGCCTCTAGTTGGGCTAAAGTAAGGTGATAACAGTAGTAAGAAGCCTCTAGTTGGGCTAAAGTAAGGTGATAACAGTAGTAAGCAGCCTCTAGTTAGGCTAAAGTAAGGTGATAACAGTAGTAAGCAGCCTCTAGTTGGGCTAAAGTAAGGTGATAACAGTAGTAAGCAGCCTCTAGTTAGGCTAAAGTAAGGTGTAACAGTAGTAAAAAGGCTCTAGTTGGGCTAAAGTAAGGTGATAACAGTAGTAAGCAGCCTCTAGTTGGGCTAAAGTAAGGTGATAACAGTAGTAAGAAGCCTCTAGTTGGGCTAAAGTAAGGTGATAACAGTAGTAAGCAGCCTCTAGTTAGGCTAAAGTAAGGTGATAACAGTAGTAAGCAGCCTCTAGTTAGGCTAAAGTAAGGTGATAACAGTAGTAAGAAGCCTCTAGTTGGGCTAAAGTAAGGTGATAACAGTAGTAAGAAGCCTCTAGTTGGGCTAAAGTAAGGTGATAACAGTAGTAAGAAGCCTCTAATTAGGCTAAAGTAAGGTGATAACAGTAGTAAGAAGGCTCTAGTTAGGCTAAAGTAAGGTGATAACAGTAGTAAGAAGCCTCTAGTTGGGCTAAAGTAAGGTGATAACAGTAGTAAGAAGCCTCTAGTTGGGCTAAAGTAAGGTGATAACAGTAGTAAGACGCCTCTAATTAGGCTAAAGTAAGGTGATAACAGTAGTAAGAAGCCTCTAGTTGGGCTAAGGTAAGGTAAGGTGATAACAGTAGTAAGCAGCCTCTGGTTGGGCTAAAGTAAGGTGATAACAGTAGTAAGAAGCCTCTAGTTAGGCTAAGGTAAGGTGATAACAGTAGTAAGAAGCCTCTAGTTGGGCTAAAGTAAGGTGATAACAGTAGTAAGAAGCCTCTAGTTGGGCTAAAGTAAGGTGATAACAGTAGTAAGAAGCCTCTAGTTGGGCTAAAGTAAGGTGATAACAGTAGTAAGCAGCCTCTAGTTGGGCTAAAGTAAGGTGATAACAGTAGTAAGAAGCCTCTAGTTGGGCTAAAGTAAGGTGACAACAGTAGTAAGAAGCCTCTAGTTAGGCTAATGTAAGGGAATAACAGTAGTAAGAAGCCTCTAGTTAGGCTAAGGTAAGGGAATAACAGTATTAAGCAGCCTCTAGTTGGGCTAAAATAAGGTGATAACAGTAGTAAGAAGCCTCTAGTTGGGCTAAGGTAAGGTGATAACAGTAGTAAGCAGCCTCTAGTTAGGCTAAGGTAAGGTGATAACAGTAGTAAGAAGCCTCTAGTTGGGCTAAGGTAAGGTGATAACAGTAGTAAGAAGCCTCTAGTTAGGCTAAAGTAAGGTGATAACAGTAGTAAGCAGCCTCTAGTTGGGCTAAAGTAAGGTGATAACAGTAGTACGAAGCCTCTAGTTGGGCTAAAGTAAGGTGATAACAGTAGTAAGAAGCCTCTAGTTAGGCTAAAGTAAGGTGATAACAGTAGTAAGCAGCCTCTAGTTAGGCTAAGTTAAGGTGATAACAGTAGTAAGAAGCCTCTAGTTGGGCTAAAGTAAGGTGATAACAGTAGTAAGCAGCCTCTAGTTGGGCTAAAGTAAGGTGATAACAGTAGTAAGAAGCCTCTAGTTGGGCTAAAGTAAGGTGATAACAGTAGTAAGAAGCCTCTAGTTGGGCTAAAGTAAGGTGATAACAGTAGTAAGAAGCCTCTAGTTGGGCTAAAGTAAGGTGATAACAGTAGTAAGAAGCCTCTAGTTAGGCTAAAGTAAGGTGATAACAGTAGTAAGCAGCCTCTAGTTGGGCTAAAGTAAGGTGATAACAGTAGTAAGAAGCCTCTAGTTGGGCTAAAGTAAGGTGATAACAGTAGTAAGAAGCCTCTAGTTAGGCTAAAGTAAGGTGATAACAGTAGTAAGCAGGGGTCCTACTAATCACCCCAAAGTACCAGAAAATACCAGAAAATACCAGAAACTACCCCAAAATACCCCAAAGTATACCCCAAAATACCAGAAACTACCCCAAAATACCCCAAAGTATACCCCAAAATACCAGAAACTACCCCAAAATACCCCAAAATACCAGAAAATACCAGAAAATACCAGAAACTACCCCAAAATACCCCAAAGTATACCCCAAAATACCAGAAACTACCCCAAAATACCAGAAAATACCAGAAAATACCCCAAAATACCCCAAAGTATACCCCAAAATACCAGAAACTACCCCAAAATACCCCAAAATACCCCAAAGTATACCCCAAAATACCAGAAACTACCCCAAAATACCAGAAAATACCAGAAAATACCAGAAACTACCCCAAAATACCCCAAAGTATACCCCAAAATACCAGAAACTACCCAAAAATACCCCAAAATACCAGAAAATACCCCAAAATACCAGAAAATACCAGAAAATACCAGAAACTACCCCAAAATACCCCAAAGTATACCCCAAAATACCAGAAACTACCCCAAAATACCCCAAAATACCAGAAAATACCAGAAACTACCAGAAACTACCCCAAAATACCCCAAAGTATACCCCAAAATACCAGAAACTACCCCAAAATACCAGAAAATACCAGAAAATACCAGAAACGACCCCAAAATACCCCAAAGTATACCCCAAAATACCAGAAACTACCCCAAAATAACCTAAAATACCCCAAAGTATACCCCAAAGTACCAGAAAATACCATAAAATACCCCAAAAACCCCCAAAGTACCCCAGAATACCCCAAAGTATACCCCAAAGTACCAGAAAATACACCCAAAATACCCCAAAGTATACCCCAAAGTACCAGAAAATACCAGAAAATACCCCAAAATACCCCAAAGTACCCCAAATAGTGTGTAATAGTGTAATAGTGTAATAGTAGTAATAGTGTGTAATAGTGTAATAGTGTGTAATAGTGTAATAGTGTAATAGTGTGATAGTGTGTAATAGTGTAATAGTGTGTAATAGTGTGTAATAGTGTGTAATAGTGTAATAGTGTGTAATAGTGTAATAGTGTAATAGTGTGTAATAGTGTAATAGTGTGTAATAGTGTGTAAAAGTGTAATAGTGTGCTAGTGTAATAGTGTAATAGTGTGTAATAGTGTGTAATAGTGTAATCGTGTGTAATAGTGTAATAGTGTGTAATAGTGTAATAGTGTGTAATAGTGTAATAGTGTAATAGTGTGTAATAGTGTAATAGTGTGTAATAGTGTAATTTTGTGTAATAGTGTAATAGTGTGTAATAGTGTAATAGTGTAATAGTGTCTAATAGTGTAATAGTGTGTAATTGTGTGCTAGTGTAATTGTGTAATAGTGTGTAATAGTGTAATAGTGTGATAGTGTAATAGTGTGTAATAGTGTAATAGTGTGTAATAGTGTGATAGTGTAATAGTGTGTAATAGTGTAATAGTGTGTAATAGTGTAATAGTCTAATAGTGTGTAATAGTGTAATAGTGTGTAATAGTGTAATAGTGTGTAATAGTGTGCATGTGTGTGTGTGTGCGTGTGTGTGTGTGTGCGCGTGTGCGTGTGCGTGTGTGTGTGTGTGTGTGTGCGTGCGTGTGTGTGTGTGTCTCCACATTATGGCTGTAGTGACTGAGGCACTCTGTACTCTGGCTGCATCCAGGAAGTTATTAACGCAGTAAAGGTTTAGTGAGACAAAGAGTGAGACATAAAAAACGTAGAGGGCTCAGGAGGTAGAGCCAAGCGCTCGTCTGGTTAATCAAAAGATTCCCGGTTCGATTCCGGCTCCTCCCGGCGGCGTGTCCGAGTGTCCTTGAGCAAGACACTTAAGCCCTGCTCCTCCCGGTGAGCAGATTGGCACTTGGCATGGTCGCCTCCGCCGTCGGTGTGTGAGTGAATGTGAGGCATAAATTGTAAAGCGCTTTGGATAAAAGAGTTATATAAATAGCTCCTTCTCCCCCTCTTCTCCCTCTCTCTCTCTCTCTATCCATCTTTCTCTCTCCCTCCCTCCCTCTCTCTCCCTTCTTCTTTCTCTTCCTCTCTCTCCCCCTTCTCTCTCTCCATCTCCCTCTATCCCCCTTCTCTCTCTCCATCTCCCTCTCTCCCCCTTCTCTCTCTCTCCATCTCCCCCCTCTCTCTCTCTCTCTCTCTCTATCCATCTTTCTCTCTCCCTCCCTCCCTCTCTCTCCCTTCTTCTCTCTCTCTCTCCCCGTTCTCTCTCTCCCCCTTCTCTCTCTCCATCTCCCTCTATCCCCCTTCTCTCTCTGCGCTCTGGGGAGATCTTTTATTTTTAGAGCATTAACTCTGTGGAATGGCCTGCCTCGGAACCTCTGCTGCATTTACAGTAGATTCACTTTTAAAAAGAATCTTAAATTGTTTTTAAATTGTTTTTAACACTGTAAAGTAATTTTTTGTTTTTGTTTTACACTAATGTAATTTTAGCTATATTAATTGTTACAGTAGGTTCATTATGCATTGTGTGTACTGACTTTAAATTTTTTGCAATAGTGATTGTTTTTGTGTGTTTTTTTGTGTGTGGACCCCAGGAAGACTAGCTGGTTGCTATCGCACCAGCTAATGGGGATCCCTAATAAAATCAAATCAAATCTCTCCATCTCCCTCTATCCCCCTTCTCTCTCTCTCCATCTCCCCCCTCTCTCTCTCTCTCTCTCTCTCTCTCTCTCTCTCTCTCTCTCTCTCTCTCTCTCTCTCTCTCTCTCTCTCTCTCTCTCTCTCTCTCTCTCTCTCCCCTCTCTCTCCCCCCCTGGTTGGTTTCCCTTGTTCCACAGCTCCTCCATCAAGATGCCATACAAGTTGGAATCCATCTTGAGTGCTAGAGACCCGGACACACACACACGTACACACACACACACACACACACACACACACACACACACACACACGTACACACACACACACACACACACACGCGCACACACACACACACACACACACACTGCACACTATTACACACTATTACACTATTACACTATTACACACTATTACACTATTACACACTATCACACTATTACACTATTACACTATTACACACTATTACACTATTACACACTATTACACACTATTACACTATTACACTATTACACACTATTACACTATTACACACTATCACACTATTACACTATTACACTATTACACACTATTACACTATTACACTTTTACACACTATTACACTATTACACACTATTACACTATTACACACTATTACACTATTACACTATTACACACTATTACACACTATTACACTATTACACACTATCACACTATTACACTATTACACTATTACACACTATTACACTATTACACTATTACACACTATTACACTATTACACACTATTACACTATTACACACTATTACACTATTACACACTATCACACTATTACACACTATTACACTATTACACACTATTACACACTATTACACTATTACACTATTACACACTATTTGGGGTACTTTGGGGTATTTTGGGGTACTTTGTGGTATTTTGGGGTATTTTCTGGTACTTTGGGGTATACTTTGGGGTATTTTAGGGTATTTTGGGGTAGTTTCTGGTATTTTGGGGTATACTTTGGGGTATTTTGGGGTAGTTTCTGGTATTTTCTGGTATTTTCTGGTATTTTGGGGTATTTTGGGGTAGTTTCTGGTATTTTGGGGTATACTTTGGGGTATTTTGGGGTAGTTTCTGGTATTTTCTGGTATTTTCTGGTATTTTGGGGTAGTTTCTGGTATTTTGGGGTATACTTTGGGGTATTTTGGGGTCGTTTCTGGTAGTTTCTGGTATTTTCTGGTATTTTGGGGTAGTTTGGGGTAGTTTCTGGTATTTTGGGGTATACTTTGGGGTATTTTGGGGTAGTTTCTGGTATTTTCTGGTATGTTGGGGGTATTTTGGGGTAGTTTCTGGTATTTTGGGGTATTTTGGGGTAGTTTCTGGTATTTTGGGGTATACTTTGGGGTATTTTGGGGTATTTTGGGGTAGTTTCTGGTATTTTGGGGTATACTTTGGGGTATTTTGGGGTAGTTTCTGGTATTTTCTGGTATTTTCTGGTATTTTGGGGTAGTTTCTGGTATTTTGGGGTATACTTTGGGGTATTTTGGGGTCGTTTCTGGTATTTTCTGGTATTTTCTGGTATTTTGGGGTACTTTCTGGTATTTTGGGGTATACTTTGGGGTATTTTGGGGTAGTTTCTGGTATTTTTGGGTATTTTGGGGTATTTTGGGGTAGTTTCTGGTATTTTGGGGTATACTTTGGGGTATTTTGGGGTAGTTTCTGGTATTTTGGGGTATACTTTGGGGTATTTTGGGGTAGTTTCTGGTATTTTCTGGTATTTTCTGGTACTTTGGGGTGATTAGTAGGACCCGTAAGCAGCCTCTAGTTGGGCTAAAGTAGGGTGATGACAGTAGTAAGAAGCCTCTAGTTGGGCTAAAGTAAGGTGATAACAGTAGTAAGAAGCCTCTAGTTAGGCTAAAGTAAGGTGATAACAGTAGTAAGCAGCCTCTAGTTAGGCTAAGTTAAGGTGATAACAGTAGTAAGAAGCCTCTAGTTGGGCTAAAGTAAGGTGATAACAGTAGTAAGCAGCCTCTAGTTGGGCTAAAGTAAGGTGATAACAGTAGTAAGAAGCCTCTAGTTGGGCTAAAGTAAGGTGATAACAGTAGTAAGAAGCCTCTAGTTGGGCTAAAGTAAGGTGATAACAGTAGTAAGAAGCCTCTAGTTGGGCTAAAGTAAGGTGATAACAGTAGTAAGAAGCCTCTAGTTAGGCTAAAGTAAGGTGATAACAGTAGTAAGAAGCCTCTAGTTAGGCTAAAGTAAGGTGATAACAGTAGTAAGAAGCCTCTAGTTGGGCTAAAGTAAGGTGATAACAGTAGTAAGAAGCCTCTAGTTAGGCTAAAGTAAGGTGATAACAGTAGTAAGAAGCCTCTAGTTAGGCTAAAGTAAGGTGATAACAGTAGTAAGAAGCCTCTAGTTGGGCTAAAGTAAGGTGATAACAGTAGTAATAAGCCTCTAGTTAGGCTAAAGTAAGGTGATAACAGTAGTAATAAGCCTCTAGTTAGGCTAAAGTAAGGTGATAACAGTAGTAAGCAGCCTCTAGTTGGGCTAAAGTAAGGTGATAACAGTAGTAAGAAGCCTCTAGTTGGGCTAAAGTAAGGTGATAACAGTAGTAAGAAGCCTCTAGTTAGGCTAAAGTAAGGTGATAACAGTAGTAAGAAGCCTCTAGTTAGGCTAAAGTAAGGTGATAACAGTAGTAAGAAGCCTCTAGTTGGGCTAAAGTAAGGTGATAACAGTAGTAATAAGCCTCTAGTTAGGCTAAAGTAAGGTGATAACAGTAGTAATAAGCATCTAGTTAGGCTAAAGTAAGGTGATAACAGTAGTAAGAAGCCTCTAGTTAGGCTAAAGTAAGGTGATAACAGTAGTAAGAAGCTTCTAGTTATGCTAAAGTAAGGTGATAACAGTAGTAAGAAGCCTCTAGTTGGGCTAAAGTAAGGTGATAACAGTAGTAAGCAGCCTCTAGTTGGGCTAAAGTAAGGTGATAACAGTAGTAAGAAGCCTCTAGTTAGGCTAAAGTAAGGTGATAACAGTAGTAAGAAGCCTCTAGTTAGGCTAAAGTAAGGTGATAACAGTAGTAAGAAGCCTCTAGTTGGGCTAAAGTAAGGTGATAACAGTAGTAATAAGCCTCTAGTTAGGCTAAAGTAAGGTGATAACAGTAGTAATAAGCCTCTAGTTAGGCTAAAGTAAGGTGATAACAGTAGTAAGAAGCCTCTAGTTAGGCTAAAGTAAGGTGATAACAGTAGTAAGAAGCTTCTAGTTATGCTAAAGTAAGGTGATAACAGTAGTAAGAAGCCTCTAGTTGGGCTAAAGTAAGGTGATAACAGTAGTAAGCAGCCTCTAGTTAGGCTAAAGTAAGGTGATAACAGTAGTAAGAAGCCTCTAGTTGGGCTAAAGTAAGGTGATAACAGTAGTAAGAAGCCTCTAGTTGGGCTAAAGTAAGGTGATAACAGTGGTAAGAAGCCTCTAGTTAGGCTAAAGTAAGGTGATAACAGTAGTAAGCAGCCTCTAGTTAGGCTAAAGTAAGGTGATAACAGTAGTAAGAAGCCTCTAGTTAGGCTAAAGTAAGGTGATAACAGTAGTAAGAAGCCTCTAGTTGGGCTAAAGTAAGGTGATAACAGTAGTAAGCAGCCTCTAGTTAGGCTAAAGTAAGGTGATAACAGTAGTAAGAAGCCTCTAGTTGGGCTAAAGTAAGGTGATAACAGTAGTAAGAAGCCTCTAGTTGGGCTAAAGTAAGGTGATAACAGCAGTAAGAAGCCTCTAGTTGGGCTAAAGTAAGGTGATAACAGTAGTAAGCAGCCTCTAGTTGGGCTAAAGTAAGGTGATAACAGTAGTAAGGTGCCTCTAGTTAGGCTAAAGTAAGGTGATAACAGTAGTAAGAAGCCTCTAGTTGGGCTAAAGTAAGGTGATAACAGTAGTAAGAAGCCTCTAGTTGGGCTAAAGTAAGGTGATAACAGTAGTAAGCAGCCTCTAGTTGGGCTAAAGTAAGGTGATGACAGTAGTAAGCAGCCTCTTGGTGGGCTAAGGTAAGGTGATAACAGTAGTAAGAAGCCTCTAGTTAGGCTAAAGTAAGGTGATAACAGTAGTAAGCAGCCTCTAGTTGGGCTAAAGTAAGGTGATAACAGTAGTAAGAAGCCTCTAGTTGGGCTAAAGTAAGGTGATAACAGTAGTAAGCAGCCTCTAGTTAGGCTAAAGTAAGGTGATAACAGTAGTAAGAAGCCTCTAGTTGGGCTAAAGTAAGGTGATAACTAGTAAGCAGCCTCTAGTTAGGCTAAAATAAGGTGATAACAGTAGTAAGAAGCCTCTAGTTGGGCTAAAGTAAGGTGATAACAGTAGTAAGAAGCCTCTAGTTGGGCTAAAGTAAGGTGATAACAGTAGTAAGAAGCCTCTAGTTAGGCTAAAGTAAGGTGATAACAGTAGTAAGCAGCCTCTAGTTAGGCTAAAGTAAGGTGATAACAGTAGTAAGCAGCCTCTAGTTGGGCTAAAGTAAGGTGATAACAGTAGTAATAAGCCTCTAGTTAGGCTAAAGTAAGGTGATAACAGTAGTAATAAGCCTCTAGTTAGGCTAAAGTAAGGTGATAACAGTAGTAAGAAGCCTCTAGTTAGGCTAAAGTAAGGTGATAACAGTAGTAAGAAGCCTCTAGTTGGGCTAAAGTAAGGTGATAACAGTAGTAAGCAGCCGAGAAAAACAATAGAGCTCATCCAAGCTGAAAGAAGGCCCTTACTGACCTGACAGACTTAGGAAATATTGGAGCTATAAAGAATCCACTTGTTATCAAAGCTATTGAAAGCAAACTGCCTGAATGTGAGCTGAGGAGCTGGCTCACCTTTAAAGCTGCATCTGTGAACAATGTCACCCCTGAAGGCCACTTTGACGCTCTCCTAAAATTCTTAAAAAATGAAGAAATAGTCCTTGAGGCGTTGGTGCAGCTAAGACCCTCAGAAGTGTTCGAGAAGCCAAGCAAGCCAAAGTGGAAGACGTTCACACGAGCAACAGGAATGGTTGCGACTGGAGAAGAATGCAGCATGTGTGGAGATGAGGAGCACGGAGGCAAAATGTTCTTCTGCAAAAGGTTCAAAGCGCTCAGTCTGGCTGAGAAGAGAGACGTCGTCGAAAGGAATGAAGCCTGCCAGAGATGTTTGACATCCCATCAGAGGGATGGAGAATGCAGCGACAGGTTCCTCTGCAGGAAGTGCTGCCAAAAGGGAGAGACCTCCGACCACCACTACCTCATGTGCTCTGCAGAAGGAGGGCAAAAAGGAGAGGAGAGGAGAATGGGAAAGCAAAGGGTGGAAACAAGCGGCGTAAACACGGGAACACTCTCAGAAGAGCAACAGAAGGCACTTGCTAACGTCTCCCCCGAAGCAGCGGACCAGATTTTAAGGGCATTCCACCAACCAAACAGTGTCAATGAGCACAAGCAGTAAGGGTGGTAGTCTCCGTGGAAAAAATGGCCTGAGGAAGCATCCTGTGCTTATGATGATCATGGAGGTCATGACAAACGGAGGGCAAACTATTGGGACCCTAGTGGACCTTGCGTCTGACACCAACTACATAACCCACCAAGCTGCCAAAAGACTCAGACTGAGAGGGGAGAAGATAACGTTGGTTGTGCATGGAGTTGGTGGGATGAAAGTGAGAGTCAAGACAGAAAGGTACCTGCTCAAGGTCAGGATGCGTATTTCAGAGGACACATGGAGTCCCCACCAGATAGTCTGTTATGGCCTGGATGAAATCGCCCGAGCAGGCAGAGTCGTCAGCCCGAAGCAGCTTAAAAGATTCTTCCCAGAAGTCAAAACAGAGGAGCTGGTCCGGCAGAGAAGATCGAGCTCTTGATCAGCCACTGGGAGGGTCGGCTTGCTCCACAGCGGATGAAGAGAGTGGGAGATCTGGTGCTGTGGGACGGCCCGCTAGGGAAGACTGTGGGGGGAACGCACCCTGATCTGTTTGAGGAGATGGAGATGTCAATCCACAACTCTAAGACTCATTTTGCACACTCTATGAGAGCAAAAGCGATCACGGTGGAGGAGATCTCCTGCGAGCTGGTAAACACCAAAAGAAAAAGGGCTCAGAAACTGGACAAGGTCACGAGAGGAGTGGAAGAGATCTTCCCCGCTGGAGGCTTCTCTCTCAAGCTATGGGTTCAGTCCGGTCAAAGTGGGAGGCGTGAAAGAAGTCAGCCCAAGCAATCTGGTGAGGTTTCGAGTCTGGCGCTCGAAACCCTGGTGTTGCCCAATGCCAGAGAGGCTGTGTGTAAGGTTCAGCAGCTTGGCCAAGCTCTGTGGGGGGGCCATCAGCTGGGTCCGCCGAGCGGTGAACAAGTGGCGAGTCCGAGGTGGAGCCATAGAGAGAGCAGAGTGGGAGGCAAAGCACTTGATGCAAGCAAAAAGTGTGCTGATAAAGATTTGTCAATTTTGTCGCTAACCATGGCTGAGAAATGTGTTGCATTAGAGGAAGAAAAGGCCTCTTAACATACTATGATGAAACGGTCACAAGAAAGTCATCAGTCTGAGGTTAATTCTTTAAAAAGTGAATTGGATAAAGTATCAGCACAGTTGCAAATGACTGAGTACAGTCTTGAGGAGAGAGAGAAGATCCACCATGATGAGTGTGAAGGGGCCTCTGCCCTGAAGGAGAAAGTGGAGCATCTCCACGTACAGTTCCATAAAGAGTCAGATAAAGTGAGAGAGGCAGTTAACAAACATCATTGTCTACACAATGAATTGCAAGCCAAAGATGAGCAAATCAACTGCATCAATGTTCAAATAGGTCAAAGAAAGGAATTACTTGCTGGACTCGGTCAACAGCTGAAGGAGAATGATGCAGCCATTGCCCATGTCATGGATTCTGCCTCAATTGCCTTCTATCCCCAGGCCATCAGGCTGCTAAACGAACAATGAATGAACACTACACAACAACAACCACCAAACGCACATAGCACACACATCCACACGCACACACTCACTTTAAACAAACACACTGTAGCACCCACTCCACACACTTTATAGCACACACCCACTTTAAACAAACACACTGTAGCACCCACTCCCCACACTTTATATTTATTGATGAAGGATTGCACTACAACTCGTACACCTTACTGTAAATTGTACCTAAAATTGTACCTCATCCCATTTCTGCTTTGCACTAGATAGTACTGTACATTAGTACACTGCATAGTATTGTATATTATATGGTAACTCAGAACATTGTACATATGTCTATACCGAACACTGTGACCTCATTTTTCTTCTTCTAAATTACATGCTATATTATGTTATTTGATACTATCTTGTCTAGCACAGTCTCTGGAGCGTAACAGTAAGAAGCATTTTGTATGAAAGTATTCTGTACTTCTGTATGACAACTATTAAAGAACTTGAACTTGAACTTGAACTTGAATTGAAAGGCTGAAACATGCTGAAGAGAACAATGGTCTAATAGCACAGTTGGGAAGAATGGAATATGAGCACAGAAGCTCTCTGAAACAGCTGGAAACTACAACAGCCTGTTAGCAATGGAACTGAGATTTCAGTTTCACAGAATAAATGGAAGACATTACATCTCAAACTCAAGCTGTAACAAAATAAATATGTGACATTTTTGTCCTTGAAGGGGCATTTCTTCATCTTCAAAAAGAGGGTCTGTCCTCGAAGCATGGGAGCTTGGGGCCGCTTCCGAGAACTTTGTTTGGCAGCTAAAAAGGGAGTAGCATTCCCTGAGTCAACTCTGAACAGGCTTGTGTCCACCACCAAGGGAGAGTGTTTATCTGTTGTGGTCTCCTTGGGTCTAAAGACCAGGATACCAAGTGGGAGGTGTGCAGCTTTCTATTGTGGTGGTGGAGGTTAGGTGCACTTTAGTCTGTGTTTGTAAATAAGTAATGTTTTTTTTTGTTGTTTTTTATGCTGTGCGTTTATGTGAATGTTGATTAGTGGTAGTTGAGCTATGGTTATAATTATATTGTCATTTCGGATGTATGGAGGCACTGTATGCTTGGTTAAAGTTGTGAATGGAGGTGTATTCATTTCACATGTGATCCAGGGACGTAGCGAGGAGTGGGCTGTAATTGGTCGAGATACGTCACGTGGTGTCAGTGAAACAGTAAACTGGAAGTTGCGGGGAATTTGACAGCAGCGAAGGGAAATGAGTGAGGACTGGTGAGTGAATGTGTGTAAGCGATTTGTTTTAAGAATGATAGTAGTATTGTGGTAGTTATTGATTGAATGTGTGTTTTGTTTCAAGGTTTGTAACCTGTTGGAGAAAAGAATTAAAACCTTTTTACAACTGAGTGGCATCCTGTCCGCGTATCCCTTCACCCCAGCAGCGGGAGTAAAGCTGCACAGTCTGTTTGGGGCTGTAGTGACCTGTTTGGGGCTGTAGTGACCTGTTTGGGGCTGTAGTGTCTGTTTGGGGCTGTAGTGACTGTTTGGGGCTGTAGTGACTGTTTGGGGCTGTAGTGACCTGTTTGGGGCTGTAGTGACCTGTTTGGGGCTGTAGTGACCTGTTTGGGGCTGTAGTGTCTGTTTGGGGCTGTAGTGGCTGTTTGGGGCTGTAGTGACTGTTTGGGGCTGTAGTGACCTGTTTGGGGCTGTAGTGGCCTGTTTGGGGCTGTAGTTACCTGTTTGGGGCTGTAGTGACCTGTTTGGGGCTGTAGTGACATGTTTGGGGCTGTAGTGGCCTGTTTGGGGCTGTAGTGGCCTGTTTGGGGCTGTAGTGACCTGTTTGGGGCTGTAGTGGCCTGTTTGGGGCTGTAGTGACTGTTTGGGGCTGTAGTGTCTGTTTGGGGCTGTAGTGGCCTGTTTGGGGCTGTAGTGGACCTGTTTGGGGCTGTAGTGACCTGTTTGGGGCTGTAGTGGACCTGTTTGGGGCTGTAGTGACTGTTTGAGGCTGTAGTGACTGTTTGGGGCTGTAGTGACCTGTTAGGGGCTGTAGTGACTGTTTGGGGCTGTAGTGACCTGTTTGGGGCTGTAGTTACCTGTTTGGGGCTGTAGTTACCTGTTTGGGGCTGTAGTGACCTGTTTGGGGCTGTAGTGTCTGTTTGGGGCTGTAGTGGCCTGTTTGGGGCTGTAGTTACCTGTTTGGGGCTGTAGTTACCTGTTTGGGGCTGTAGTGACCTGTTTGGGGCTGTAGTGACTGTTTGGGGCTGTAGTTACCTGTTTGGGGCTGTAGTGTCTGTTTGGGGCTGTAGTGACCTGTTTGGGGCTGTAGTTACCTGTTTGGGGCTGTAGTGACCTGTTTGGGGCTGTAGTGTCTGTTTGGGGCTGTAGTGACCTGTTTGGGGCTGTAGTGACCTGTTTGGGGCTGTAGTGGCCTGTTTGGGGCTGTGGTGACCTGTTTGGGGCTGTAGTGACCTGTTTGGGGCTGTAGTGTCTGTTTGGGGCTGTAGTGACCTGTTTGGGGCTGTAGTGACCTGTTTGGGGCTGTAGTGGACCTGTTTGGGGCTGTAGTGACCTGTTTGGGGCTGTAGTGACTGTTTGGGGCTGTAGTGGCCTGTTTGGGGCTGTAGTTACCTGTTTGGGGCTGTAGTTACCTGTTTGGGGCTGTAGTGTCTGTTTGGGACTGTAGTGACCTGTTTGGGGCTGTAGTGACCTGTTTGGGGCTGTAGTTACCTGTTTGGGGCTGTAGTGACCTGTTTGGGGCTGTAGTGTCTGTTTGGGGCTGTAGTGACCTGTTTGGGGCTGTAGTGACCTGTTTGGGGCTGTAGTGGCCTGTTTGGGGCTGTAGTGGACCTGTTTGGGGCTGTAGTGACCTGTTTGGGGCTGTAGTGACCTGTTTGGGGCTGTAGTGACTGTTTGGGGCTGTAGTGACCTGTTTGGGGCTGTAGTGACTGTTTGGGGCTGTAGTTACCTGTTTGGGGCTCTAGTGACCTGTTTGGGGCTGTAGTGACCTGTCTGTTTGGGGCTGTAGTGACCTGTTTGGGGCTGTAGTGACTGTTTGGGGCTGTAGTTACCTGTTTGGGGCTGTAGTGACCTGTTTGGGGCTGTAGTGTCTGTTTGGGGCTGTAGTGGCCTGTTTGGGGCTGTAGTGACCTGTCTGTTTGGGGCTGTAGTGACTGTTTGGGGCTGTAGTGGCCTGTTTGGGGCTGTGGTGACCTGTTTGGGGCTGTAGTGACTGTTTGGGGCTGTAGTGACCTGTTTGGGGCTGTAGTGACCTGTTTGGGGCTGTAGTGACCTGTTTGGGGCTGTAGTGACCTGTTTGGGGCTGTAGTGTCTGTTTGGGGCTGTAGTGGCCTGTTTGGGGCTGTAGTGACTGTTTGGGGCTGTAGTGGCCTGTTTGGGGCTGTAGGGACCTGTTTGGGGCTGTAGTGACCTGTTTGGGGCTGTAGTGGCCTGTTTGGGGCTGTAGTTACCTGTTTGGGGCTCTAGTGACCTGTTTGGGCCTGTAGTGACCTGTTTGGGGCTGTAGTGACTGTTTGGGGCTGTAGTTACCTGTTTGGGGCTGTAGTGACCTGTTTGGGGCTGTAGTGTCT